>NW_005179023.1:83587-223186 GCF_000350225.1 Chondrus crispus | reverse complement strand
GTGAAGCGGGCCAACCAGCTACGGAACCGGGCTCGGGCCCGGGTAGCGGTGGTAGAGCGGGAGCGAGCAGGGACGCGCGCACGCACGAGCGGATCGACGCCTCGACGCCCCGGAGCAGCACTGGGTGACGTACCAGTGCTGACGGGCGGAGGCGGTTCCGTGCTCGCTCGCGTGCTGCGCGTCCACTCCGGCTCGGCTCCGACTAAACGCGCGCGAAGAGCGGAGGCGACGTTTAGAATAAGCTGGGTGGACTGACCTTGGCGGTCGGTTGAGGACAAGCCCGTGCTTATCCCCTTCCGCCGCCGTCGGTCCGCTCCTTATTTAATATACAAAACACTCTATCATAACACTACAGTACCGAGGTACTGTAGTGGGCTACTGTAGTGCAGGTCGGCCTGCACTGTAATACTGTCAGCTATGTCGAGGCCAGTACACGTATCACCCGTGGTGCGTGCGCGCTTCGTTCGCGCGCTGTACACGTGTGCACGTGTATGCGCATGTCCCTGGTCCCCGTGGTGTACACGTGGACACGCGCGGTGGTACTGTAGAGCTCGACGCTCTACAGTAGCTGATCTAGTTCTTGATCTAATCTAATTTAAACCCCCAGGGGGGGGGGTTATGCTACAGATGGTGCAAGGAAGACGGCATGATATGGATCCGTCAAGCGAGGTACCAAGGTTCTTGGATATTGAGGACACTCCAATAATACAGGATAGGGCTGGGAGTCTATCTGTTTATCGGATTCCAACCGAAGATGGTTTGACGGTGCAACTTCGAGAAGGGCTCCTTCTTAACATCACGTTCGAAACAAGTGACGCGGTGAAGGGCAGATTGATGCCAGCCCAGTTTGCAGTAACGTCCTCAACAAACATGAGCTTTGATGCAGTTGTATCTTCCTTCTTTGTTTACGATGATCCGAACTGGACAGAACCGCAGGAGCAGTCCAATTCAAAGCGTACCAAAAGGATGAAGATGAAGAGACCAGAATCTCGGGCATTCCTTCCCAGTGACATGGTCGTCGAACTTACACTTCCAGGACAGCCAGATGCCGAAGATTCGGAAGAACCCACGCAAACACCCTTCCTTGTGTATAGGATGTGGAGAAGACATAACTGTGATGACGACTACGCCACCAGCTTGGTTGTATCTTCTGAAAGAAATGTTTCGAATCTCACTGGCACGAATAGGGGGGTTTACAACCAGATGTTTGACAAAATCGTAGTGAAACGAGTATCTGCGGATGATAATCCGATGGAAAAGGGCCATCGCGTCGATGCGGAGAGCAGTGGACGTCTTGAAGATGGAAGCAGACGTTGTGTACAGAATGTTTCTGTACTCTGATGGATTTACGCCGTACATTGGAAAGAAGGGAAGCATGGGTGGTGTATACATGCTGCCAATAGGTATGGCTCCGGAGAACCGCAGCGGAGCCGGAGCCATCAGACCCATCGGGTTAACTCCTCCAGGAGTATCTACAAACGAGGCACTGGCGGCAGTTATTGATGATATCATTGAGGGGACAGAAAAGGGATTTGAGATGACTACCGCAGAAGGAGAGAAGATTGTTCTTTTTCTCGATGTCGTCTGGTACGTCGGGGACTATCCTGCAGTCTCCCACACTTTGGACCTACTAGGGCACTGCTCCAATGTTCCATGTCACTTATGCAGCTATGGAAGGTACGACAAGTCTGGATTTCAAGGAAGCAAGTATTGTTACACAACTCGCATCCATTCCGACCATCCATCTTTCGCGAGAGATGAGAACCGGGCTACTGCATTGAGGAGATCCAAGTTATCCAGGGAAGAGTTGAAAGCCCTCGGAATGGATGACGCAGATACGTTTGAGACAAGTTTGCAGGCACTTCATCAACTCTCTGCAAAACTACAACACGTTCGCGCTCGTGTACCTCGTGTACTTGGCAGTAGGAAACCGGTTGTTCCTTCTGTTTTCGATTCGTATCGCTCATGCGTTGTGGCTCCCGATCATCTTTTCCTCGGGATTGGTCCCGACATCATGAATCTCTGTATAACATTGCTACCAAAAGATGTACGCAGAGATGCTGAGGCGATTGTCAAAGTGGCTTTGAAGGATGGACATCTCATATATCAGGAGAGCCTAATCAACCATGACAAGCATGTGGTACATTCAATGACGATATCGTCTATGTACTGCCTGCTCTTGGTAGCACCACGAGCGATGAAGTGTACTTGGTACGTGCACAAAATCACTGGCGAGGGAGTAAGCGGAAACTGTGCTACTATCGATGAAGCTCTCAACCTTCTCGACCTGTTTTCCTCTCTCGTGAGCAGGACGCAGTACTTTCCGGAATCAAGAATAGATGGTAAGAGGTCATTAGACACACACAATGAAGAAGGAGGAACCAAAAGACTCCTGGAGATTCGGAATATGGCACTTCGTTACCTATCTCGAGTAGATAAGCTGTGTCGCACAAACAGCTTTGCCTCCATTCATTTGGACAAACCAAACCTTCACAGACTGTTGGAGTTCTTCACACATACATTGCTACTGTTCGGTAGCGTAAGACATGTACAAGAATTGTTGTTTGAAAGCGCTCATCAGCCATTGAAGAGGCGGGTGGCTCCATCCAATATGAAAAACTCACAATTACAAGCTATGGAACATCGTCTTGCCAACGACTGGAAGACTCGTCTGGCAATTGAGACTGAAGGCATTGGCACCAGTGAGAACGGATGGAGCTTTGAGTCAGCGAAGTCGGTTTTGAATCTCTTTGGCTATGACAGTTCTGGGCAGCAGGATGCCGGAAGATTACTACAAAAGCTTCAGGACTGCTTCCCAACTCCTGTTCTGCAGAACCTTCGATTCCATCGGAAAGGACTTTTATCATCGTCTCTCAGTAGGAAGGACTGGCGCGTAGACAAGTCAAGAATTATGAACTTAGGAAACACTGCGGACGGAGGTCAATATTCAGAAATGTTC
Source organism: Chondrus crispus (assembly GCF_000350225.1). NCBI lineage: Eukaryota > Rhodophyta > Florideophyceae > Gigartinales > Gigartinaceae > Chondrus > Chondrus crispus. The sequence continues at coordinate 220,227 of NW_005179023.1, read as the reverse complement.
CAATCATCTGACCTTGCATTTCTGTTGAAAGCAAGGGAGCTTTTAGAGCATTTATGGAAACACAAGATATGTCTTAAAAGTGGCCGGGCGGAGCATGGAAATTCCGTAACTGTACATACATATGGAACTGCGATGTTGTGCCCGATAAAATGAGCACCGTCAAATCAGGATTTATTTCGTATCCAGAGGTTGCTGCCGAGAGTCCACTCGGAATCCACGGGAATCCACCCGATATCAGCCCCTCTCCTCGGTTTCTCAGGAATCCACCTGATGCCCCCGTTCTCCTTTTTGCTCCCCGATCCCCTCCTTTATACTACCTATCCTACGCGGCGCGCCTTCCCGCCCCCCGGGCGCTGTCTCTCGCGTCTCGCTTCAACCCATTCCCGCCTTCCGTCGGCCCCCTCAATCACCCCATTTCCGTCCTCTTTCCTTTCGCGCCTTGCCGCCTGTTTCCCTTGGCGTCGCCCCGCCATTTCCCTTCGATCCCTCAAGCTCCACTACCCTGTTGGCCCACGCACTGCCCGTTACCACGACCGTTTCCCTTCGCAGCGAACGCCGCCCATTCCCGAAACCGACACCGCCTGCCACGTGTGTGTAGGCGCAACAGCGAAGTGGTGCAAAGTAACAGACGGGCAAAAGAGGGACCAAACATCCGTTCTGGCAACTATATCCTATGGTTGCGTGATTCAAGCCCTGCAGGCTTGTGTAGTTTCGACCGCGGATCCTGATCTCACATTCACCCTTCCTGAGAACAAAGATTCTGAGCATGATCAAGACAGAAGGTTCTGGATGGTGCTAGCCGTATTTCAAGTCCAGATTCTGGACGCTCGTGGGAAAGAAAGTCAGGAAACAATACGATATTGCGCAGTGAAGGAGTGCGAAGCGGAGGAAGATGGATACCGCGTGTTAATACAACAACGAAACGAAAGAAGAGCGCTGGTTGAGCTTGGAAGCTACGTTCGAAAGGCATTAGTTATGCACTACTGCGAACAGGAGAGCGAAGAAAGCGACGATCATACGTGTCTCATATCCACATCAAACTCTGCAGTACAACACAGGAGTCTCCCAGACTGTGGAATTTATCAGGTGTGGGGGCGAAAGGAAGGGTATCCGCCACGTCGGGCATAAGTATATGTGCGGAACAAGAACTCTGGTCTTTATTCAACAGCTTTTAGCACTACCACACAACTCGGAATACTTCTATACGCTGACTAAAAGTTCCGCGCCGGCCTCTATATCCGTGGTTGCGACATATAAAACTGTATCATGGCCGCAAACAAAATTCAGGTCAGCTACCTTTGTTGGCTTGTAGCAAAGGGACACATTCGGTGTCCCCGCCTTCCGAAGTCCGTGTCCCTCCACCTCTCTAGTCCTCGTAGCCAGTCTGATCCTTCTTGCGACGCCGAACTGTGCAGGAACAATGTAAACCTCTCTCACGCCCCGAAAACTCTTGCTCAATTCAATCGGATATGAACAGTTGCGGAACATTTCAGGTGCACACCCAAGTACACCGTTTTCACCGTATTGTTTTGTAGACTGACTTTGTTTTGTTAAGTCCCTATAAACGATTGTTCCATAAACAGGGCATATAACCTCTCCCCTCCGAACAGTTCTGGTCGTAAAACACCAAGAGAGCCATCATTCCAGTGCTTTGAAGGAGCCTCAATCAAACCGAGAACCATACACTCATATAAAATGATATCTTCGCAGTGAACTGTTTGAAGGCCTCCGATATATTCCCTCGCCCACTCTGATAAAGGCTTTCCTTTGCACTCTTGCACCATATTTAGTGCTTGTAACTTAGTGGCTAGGAACTTCAAAATGTGCTCCGGAGCTTGTTGAAAGTATGGACATCCTCTCGGAGGCTTCCAATCTGAGCCCTTCTCAGCGGCCCCTGTAAATGCCGGATTATGAGCCAACAATAGCTCTGCTGCGGATTCCAACTGTGGTATGTTGATGTCAGAAGATGGGTTCAGAACACTCTGAGCAAAGACCAGCTCCAAGTTTTCTGTCGCAGCAAGCCAGGCAACCGGGTCCCGTTCACATCCCACAAATCTCCGATGTTTTTTGAGCGAAAGACAAGCCACTCCAGTTGAAATGGTTCCACTGAACATATCAACAACGTAATCACCCGGTTGAGTCAAGCGAGAAATGATTTCCATGAGAAGACGTAGAGGTTTCTGCTCCGGTCGCAACGGGACGAACTTTGACTTCGGGGCGTCGGGGTGCTTAAGCCTCTCTCCCTCTTCTAGTCTCGGAACGTTGTCGATAATGTTAGTCCAAGCCGGATGGCGGGAAGAGACGAAGTTGAAGTTATCGTAGTTAACCAGGGCGAAAGCGTCCTTCGAATTGAGTCCTTTCTTAGTGACATGTACAGCCATCTCGGAAATTCGTCGGATACATTTTCGCCTCCCAAAGATTGTAAGTAGTTCTTTGCAGCATCGGTCTCAAGGTTATTCTCAACCCAATCCGCGATATCTCCAAGTTTCGGTACCACGTTCCCAGTTTGCTGGATTACGGCTGCTCGCACTACCTGTATGGCTTTGAGGCGCTTCCTGAAGGAAGACGTTTTCGCTTGAGTAGGCATGTTTATCACGTGTGATACTTAGATGGGGACAGGGACGGATAGCAGCAAGAGGAGCGGAACAAAAGTGCAGGCTTATGTAGAGAACGAAAAGACGTTGTGCGCGATAGTCGATGAGGTTTCTTAAACGGACGGCAAGAGAAGGATTAATCCAGTAAAGCAACCGCTTAGGTCTTCTAGGTTTCCACTTGAGGTTTCCACGCAATATTTCCACTTGAAGGGTACTCCAACCCACGGTGACGCGTCCCCTACGCGCGGAGGGGGCCAATTTCAGCACTCTTCCACCACCCAGACCCTTGGGTGATGTAGTGCAATACGCACCTGAAAAGGGGGGTGAAAAGAGATGAAAATGATGGGGTATGACAAGCAAAAGTGGAAATCATTTCACTTTATTATTTTAATTATTAATTTTAATTAGTTGCATATTAGTTATTTAACATTAGATTAGATCTAGGATCTAGCGCCGAGAGCTACTGTAGTGGCTCCGGCGGTGCGATATATACCTTAGCCCTCTGACGACCAAGTCAGTAAAGGTAACCCGAGTTGCCGGAGTTGAATGTCGCCTTGGTCGAAGTCCGTCTCTATCAAGACGCTCCCTTTTACCTAAGCCTACGGCATCCTCTATCGCTCGGGGTTCCCTTTTTCCCTTTCGTTTTCCTTTATTTCCCTATCCAAATTTCCCTTAACCTTGAGTTGGTCCCACCTTGTAGGATTGCGATCCGCAACGTGACGTCATTTGCCATCGGGCTTTTGTGTTGGTGCACCAGTGGTGCTTTTCTCAGTGTTGGTTCCATCGGAATCTGGTTGCGACCGATCGGTTGTTGGTACTTTGCCATCGGGCAGTACGACGGTGTAGCGCTGCTACGTTTTCTTCTTTCCCGACGGGCTACGTTGCGACGTCCCCGTCGAAGACCTTATCAAGGGTATAAGGTGTACAAGGCGCTCTTCGAGCATTGGATTTACGACCCATCGGACCAGGTTTACCTAAACACCCCTCCGAACTCGTCGAGCAGTTGCCTTTACAAGTCTCTACCACCATTTACCGATCCCGGGCTGGGCCCTTCTCTTTGCTCCCCCCCTATCAGGGATCCGAGCTACTGCGGGCCGCAAACCCGCTTAAAGAGGACAGGGAGCTTCGAACACTCCGTAGCGCTGTGCCGTTGGCAGTTGTTGTTTTTGTTGCTGTTGTTTGTGTTGGACCGTCGGACCTTGGTCTCTGCCTAACAGGCGCATTGCACTACAAAAGTGGTCTCCCAACCTAGAATTTTTGTTTACTGTGCAGGAGACCCGACCTAGAATTTTTGTCGACGACAGTCCCGGTCTGGAGACGCACTACAAAAGTGGTCTGGGAACGGACTCTTTTTTTTTCTTTCTGTTTGTAACCTCTTTGCTACGTAGGTCTGCTCGTACGAACGATGTCAACAAGCGTACCCGGGGACGTCGGTCCCGGGGCGAGGAGAGCCGGATCGGCACGAGCGTCGAGGATCCCGAGGGGTCCTCGCACCCGGAGCCAGGCCAATACGGCCACGGACCCCGGAGATCAAGAATCCCCTACGGGGATAGCCGCCGACAAGACTGACCTCGACGAGAAGTTGGAGAAGATGAGCAGCGAAATTCGCGAAGAAGCGAAGAAAAATCTCGAGGCTGAATTAGCCCTCGTCCGGAAGCAACTGGAGTTGCAAGCATCCGAGTTCCACACCGTTTTGGGAGAGCTATCGGCTCGAGTGGATCTCGTCGAGAAGGAGCGAGGAGATGCGACCGACGGTCTGGAGCCGGAGGTCCTAGCCTCGTTAAAAATTTCGGTCAAGGACGCGAGGCGCGACGCGAATCAAGCCTTGGAGTCCTTAGGAAAATTCAGAGCAAGCATCGATGACCGATTCGATCGCGCCGCGCAACGTCTCAAGGACCTTGAGCAGGCCGCCGATCAAGCTCCGCAAGGATCGGACGACGAGCCGCTCCCTTCGGGTAGAGAGGGCGACCGTCGGTCGAAGAAGGACAAGCCCGCTCGGCAGCGGAGTTCCAAGTCGAAGCCCTCGAAGAAGGACAAGCGACGTACAAGCAAGGGTCACTGTAGTGACGATCCGGAGAACCGCGACTCACAGTCAGAGTCGCTTGGTCCCTCCGAAGATGGTAACGGCGGTTCGTCGAACCATTCGGGCGATTCCGAACGCCGTTCAGAAGACGGAAACGGAATTTCGTCAAGCAAGAAAATTTCCTCCAGACGAGGTGGAGTCACTTCATCCGCCTCGCGGAGAGACAAGGACGCGGAGCCTGAAGATGTCGCAACGCGGCGCGGGCCGCGATGGGAGGAGTTGGAGGAGCTGAATCCGACCAACTACCTCTTCAAGAAGTTACTTTCGTACCGAACGTACCGCTTGCGGAACCCGCAGACATATTTGTCAAGTTCTCGGCGGACTGCCGTGCGAAAAATCAGGAGAGATATTCCGCCCAAGGTGAAGAAGGACAACACGTTCACAGGTGAGGACGGGGTCCTTGTGTTGGATTTTTTGGCAAAATTAGTTCAAGAGTTCGATACTCAAGAAATGAACGAGGGGCAAGCGATCCGCTTGTTGCCCGAATTTTTAAGCGGCATCGCCTTGAGACAGTACACTTCGGTGTCTCAGACGGCCGGGGCCCATCACGGAAAGATATCCGTTTGGCCGGAGGCCGTACAGTGGTTGTTGAGGAGTTTCGCAACCGACGAGGCGATCCGTCAAGCTGTGCTCGCATTGCGAGAAGTTCAGCAAAGACCGTCTGAAGACGAGATGGAATTTTATATCCGTCTGACGGACGCAAGCAATCGATGTGGAAATGTATATTCGATGCCAGAACAAATGACGATGTTTATTGAAGGACTCGATTCGAGTATCAAGCCGATGGTATCTCAATACCGGCAAGACAATCGGGACGTTTCATTTTTGAGACTAGTGAATTACGCGAAGGCGCATGGCTCGGCGAGCCGCGCTAAGGACAAGAAGACCAAGAAGGTCACGATTCAGACGCCGTCGACGTTCAGGGCGGGAAGAAGCCGAGGGCTTCTTATCCCGGTCGCAAAAGTCACGCCGCCGTCCATTTAGCCGAGTCCATTTCAGCGTCAGATGAGCGCGGTGCGCATGAAAGTAGCGAAAATCACTACGAAGGAGCGTTAGTAGCCGAAGGCGAGTTCATTGAGCCATCGGAGGGCTACGGACACGAGGACTACGGGGACAGCGGGTCGTCAACTTTACCGACGCCTGCATACACGACGGAGTCGTTTTCAGAGCCCACGGATCCCGTGATGATGTTTCGGGGGCGCGGCCACACGCCGGCGCCGCGCATTCCGATGGAAGACAAGGGTACGACGTTTCGAAGGCCAGGCTGGATGGGAAGGCCGCAACGCCGAGGCAGGCCGCCGGCCCGTGGAGGACCTAGGACGCCGTATCCCGCCAAGACGCACGGTCTGGTGTGCTATCATTGCTATGAAAAGGGGCACGCCGCGCCAACGTGCATTCTTTCCCTCCGGGAAATGCACCGAGTTTTGGAAAATTATGAGGCGTTGTCTTCGATGGAGAGGTTAGGGATACCATCGACGAGTTACCTGAAGGTCAAGAATTGGTTCGATTTGCAGACGGCGAGCACACCGCATGCTTCAACGCCGAGGTCGAACCAACCTTTCAGAGGGCCCACCGCGGGGCCCGCGCCGTCGGATGTGAGAAGGAACCCGCAGCGGCAGGAAAACTAGAGAGGGGAATCTCGCATGAGTCGCGAGAGGCACAGGGTCGACGTACTGTGCCCGGGGCTCAGCTCCGTTCCCCGTCTCTAAAGGAAAAGTCAGGCCTCGAGGAGGAGGTTGTTGGATTGGTGGATAAGCCCAAAGGGCCAGCTCAAGTCAAGAAAATTTTGAGCCGAGCCCGAGATCATCCGCTGGAAGAAGTTCGAAGACCCTGGTACAGGGTTAAGCGAAGGGAATGTCCCGAGAAGATTTTGGTTCTTGCGCGAAAAAACTACAAAGTTTACGCGGACATCGGACCCACAATCGGATTGATGAGCCGGGTGTTGTCTGTTTTAGACACCGGCGCGGGACCAAACCTTGTGCGAAAATCGGAACTCCCAGCTGGAATGGAATCTCTAGTGTCCTACGGACCGACCCAAGATATCGGCGACGCGAACAATAGGCCACTCCGGACTCTCGGCACAATTAAAATGCCTGTGAGGCTTGGAAAATTTGTGGCCGCAGCCGAGTTTATTGTATGCGAAAAACTAGCCGTCCCGCTAATTCTAGGCGCGGACTACTGTGACCGGTTTGTGGAAGCAATTTATCCAAGGAAGAAAACGGTTGAGTTAGCGGATTTCTCGGAGGTTCCGATAGTTAGGCGGTTCTCGACGAGAAGAGGGAAGAAGAATCTCGTCCCGGGAGAGGACGAGAATGATGGAAAGGTGGAGCGAATTTCCCCTAAGGTAAAAGTGGCAAGAGCCACAACTATTGAGCCAGGGACGCAACGCGTCGTGGAATGCACCTCGAAGAGGGCGGGCTTGGTTGTGGTTCAGCCGTACTCGTCGTTGTACGAAAGGCACGGGTTGACGTGCACGAATGGTGTCGTTCAGGTTGAGCCTGACAGGCCATTTCGTTTACTCGTTGCGAATTTTAGGACGTACCCTGTCAGGGTGCAAAAGGCCAAGTGGTGGCAGAATTGTTACCGCACCCGAGAGCTGCGCTCGAGAGCAAAACCACCATTGGTGAAGTTCTCGGAATTCAAGAAAGGAAGAACGAAAATTTTCCTAATTCCACCAAGACGCCTACGGGCGAGGCAAGATGCGAACCGTCGAATCAAGCGCGCGAGGACCAGCAAGGGGAATGGGAGGAAAGGCTCTCCGCGACGGCAACTACGACGCCGGAGCGGCGGATTGAGCCTCCCCCGCCGGACGTGGAGGAACTCGACCTGAGCCACGTGCCGGACCGGCTGCGCGAGCGGTTCCGTCGGATGTTGAAGAAGTATTCAAGGATGTGGGATGGGACGCTTGGCGAAATTAATACCACAGTCCATCGGATCGAGTTGATCCCCGAGACTCGTCCCATCGCACAAGCCCCGTATCGGGCCGGGCCTAAAGCCCGCGAAGTAGAAGATGCAGAGGTGCAGAAGATGTTGGAGGCAGGAGTGATAGAACCAGCGCAGTCAGAATGGGCGTCGCCCGTGTTGCTGGTGCCCAAGCCGGACGGGTCAATGCGTTTTTGAGTAGACTACCGCAGGTTGAACGCAGTGACGGTGAAGGACACGTACCCCTTACCGCGCATGGATGAGTGCCTGGACTCGCTTGGTGACACCAAAGTTTTCTCCGCGTTGGACGCGATCTCGGGACATTGGCAGATGCCTATCCCTGAGCGCGACCGCGACAAGACCGCATTTTCGTGTCACTCAGGACTGTATCGCTTCTCAAGAATGCCCTTCGGGCTAACTAACGCGCCAGCGACGTTTCAGAGAGCAATGGATATCCTGCTCTCTCCGTTCCGTTGGAAGTGCTGCTTGGTGTATCTGGACGACATAATAAATTTTAGCAAGTCGTGGGAGGAGCACATCGTGCACGTGGATGAGATACTTTCTGTATTGGAGAAGGCAGGTGTGAAGCTCAAGCTTCGCAAGTGTGAATTTTTCGTCGAAAAGATCAAGTACCTGGGCCATGTAGTTCGGCCAGGTACATTGGAAGTGGACGCTGCGCGAACCGTCGCATTGGAACAAGTGAGGTACCCTCAAACGCAGACCCAGCTCAGGAGCTTCTTGGAACTTTGTAATGTCTACCGCAGATTCGTTCCGCATTATGCGAAAATTGCGCATCCGCTCAATCAACTATTGAAGAAGGGACAACCGGTCCAGTGGGAAGGATTCGACGAACCGTGCGAAAAATCTTTTCATAAGCTCAAAGACGCTATCTTGGCGCCACCGGTGTTGGCGCTGCCGAAGAAGGACCTACCATACTCGGTAGACACCGATGCAAGCGACTATCAAATCGGGGCTGCATTATTTCAAACGCATCCAGATGCGCAACGTAAACCCATCGGGTTCTTTTCAAGAACGTTAGCCGCAGCCGAGAGAAACTATTCGGTATCAGAAAAAGAATGTCTAGCGGTAATTTGGGCCGTACAGACTTTAAGACCATATCTATATGGCGAGCACTTCATTGTGCATACCGACCATGCCTCATTGAGGTGGTTGATGAACGTAACCGACCCCAGCGGGAGATTAATCCGATGAAGGCTACGCCTCTCGGATTTCGATTTTGAAATCAAGTACAAAAAGGGAAAGGCTAACAGCCAGGCGGACGCTTTGTCAAGGTTGGGAACCGCAGGAGAAACCGTCGACGAAATCGACGACGAAATCCCATGCTTTATGGCCGAATCGGCCAAGGGTACAGTGGAGAACGAGGAAAGTTTTGACGCGATAGACGACATCCTCGCTCTTGAGGGGGGGACCGCCCCTGATCGCCTCGATCAATTCCAAGCTGTCACTCCGGAGGAGCTCATTCGCGAGCAAGCCGTCGACCCCTTCTGCAATCGCATCAAGGAAGAAATGGACGCCGGAAAGGTGAGAACATTCAGCATGGAAACCGAGGAACTCGAAGGAACTCTATGCCGTACCGCGGCAGAGTTTGTACAAGTGGTAATACCACAATCGTTAAGGGACCGCGTCCTAGGGTTGAGCCACTACGCAAAATTGGCAGGCCACCCGGGAGGCAGGAAACTTTACAAGACTTTGAGAAGATATTTTTATTGGCCTACGATGGCCCTAGACTGCTATGCAGTCGCAAATAATTGCGCCGCATGCGCGCGGGAGAGGGTGAAGTTAAGAAGAAACACGAAGGAAATGAAGCTGTTCACGCCCAAAGCTCCGCTGGAATTTGTCGCCATCGACATCCTCGGCGAGCTAATTACAACTAAACGAGGAAATCGGTACATTCTCGAGATCAGCGATCGATACTCGAAACTGGTACGAACCGTACCGTTGAAGAAGATATCAGCTGCGCACATCGCACAAGCCTTCGTTGACCATTGGGTATTCGTGTACGGACCGCCGGTCAAGCTGCTGTCCGACAATGGAACACAGTTCACGGCCCGGTTCTTTCAGAATGTCTGCCGAATTCTCGGCATACGCAATGTGTTCACGACTACGTACCACCCGCAAGCCAACGGCCAAGTTGAGAGGTTTAACCGCACGCTGACTTCCGCGTTGCGAAAATACGTTGGAGAGCATCCCAAGGACTGGGACCTATTTAGCGACGCTGTGACGTTCGCATACAACACGCAAGTTCATCGCACTACGAATATCGCGCCCTTCGAGCTGGTGTTAGCTCGAGCGCCGAGAAGCATTGCGTTACAAGCACAGCCAAGTTTGGAAGGATTTAGCTCGAATCGAGCGTACTACCTGAAATGGCAGTCGTGGTTGGAAAGCCTGATGAAAGGCGCTGATAGGAGTTTGCGAAAGGAACAAGCCCGGTACAAGCAAAATTTCGACGCACGCCTTCGCAAACCGCAATATGAGATCCCGCCGGGGTCCTACGTGTTCCTTCGGAAGGAGCAGGGCACGGCTAGCGAACCGAAACACAAGCTGGCACAAGTCGCCACAGGACCTTATCAGGTCCGAAGATCGGATCAACATACGGTAGTCATTGCCATTGGCGATCAGGAGGAACGCGTATCGCGAGACAGGGTGGAGTTAGCCCCAAGCCCGATGGACTATGCGCCGATAACTGGCCTACGGCAAGCGCTACAGTTCCTGGGAGAGCCGGAGCTAAACGAAGAAGGAGAGGTAATGGAGGACGAGGAACGTCCTCACACTCGTGCGCCTACGACGGGGGACCAGGATAATTTAGTTGGTCGAACGCCGACAACGGAGACACCTCCAGACCTACGCGAGTTTGGAAAGTCCAGAGAAGAGGATGAGTTGGAAGATCTTCGGAAGGGGGAAGGACAGTTGGACACGCAGGAAGAAGGAACCGAGAGTCAGGAGTATGTGATCGACAAGATCGTGGACCATGGCTACGACGAGGAGAAATTAATTCTCAAAGTGAGGTGGTATGGGTATACCATCGAGGACGCAACGTGGGAACCTATTGAGCAGATCCCCCGCAGCGCGGTAGTCACATATTTCCGAAGGAAAAGGCTACCCTTACCCACGCAAGCGTCGCACGCACAACCGGGATAGCCATCGTAAATAGAATTAGTAGGTTAGAGACAACAGAGAGGTCAGAACTTCGAGAAAGGAACACATCTACGGGGTTCGCAGATAAGGAGTTTGAAGGAAAGGAGAGCAAGGCAGAGAAGCGAGACTGTATCCTTGGATGAGGCATTGAGCCTCTCGGAAAACACACACGCTTCATCACGGTACGCACGAGAAATGACGTTTCGAACGGACGGTCCGCCCGCGTGGGGGGGATGATGAAATCAAATTATATATACATATGTAAGCGTGTTGACAACAACCCGCTGAACAGGCGACACAAGTGAGAAGTCGATTCCAGCCATGCTGTGAAATTATAATCAAAAAGCAGGAAAAATTACGGCAGCTGCAGTACGCACGATAAGTGGTGATCGTTTGCCACAGTCGGCGACATAACTATTCTAAGTCGCCCTGCAGCCAAGCCCCACCCGGCCTCACACGAAGCCGATCGTCACACTCCCTGCTAACACACTGCCCATGCTCGCCGAGCACGAAGACTCGTCCAAAGGGACCACCCTCAGAAGAGCGCAGCTACGAATTCACCCGCGGTGACCGACGTCGACGCTCACAATCGGTCCTATTATCTTTTTTCAGGACGGTCTACTTAGCACTTACCACCATGATTTCTCTTCAACTCTGTCTTTTCCTTGTTTCTTTTCTTTCCCTCTTTTCTGTTCTGTTTTACTCTATTCTATTTTATCTTATTTCTTTTTGTTGTCGCAGGACTCTGGCGACGCGACCGCGTATCGCGGACTTCGATCAACAAGATCCCAAGGCAAATCGATAGACGGACGAGGAGGAGAAGGAAATTGCACCCGTCAGGAGCCCGAGAGAAGATGGTGCGCAACTACAGATTGATACGACGGCAAATCCCGTCGGGAGCGCCAATCCAAACGACCCCCACCTTTCGCATACGCGAAAATTAGTATTCTCGGGGAGAAAGGGGCAACGAAGGACTACAGTTGAAACACATCGACCACGGAGTATTGTTCGTGTTCTTTACGGACGTGCTTCTTTCAAATGGGGATTACACCGACGATGTCTGTTGCAATGACACAACCTGTACATGAGCAGCATCAAACTTCGTCGAAAGGAGTATAATTAATACCAAACCAGCAATTAGGACGCAGAGCTGACGCAGGACACACCCCTAGTGTGTCGGAAGGGTTCGAAAGAAGGAGGGGAAAACGCTCGTTGAGCTAGAGGGTTTTCTAAAGGGGCAATGTTTTTTTTTGCAACCCCGAAATGATGGCACACACCCAAGTACACACGCGTCCATCGAAGGTGTCACACTTCCCTGGATCGAGAAGCATTTGTTTGAAAACACACCTCTCTACAAGGGGGGGACTAAAGAAAGAAGGGTCATTCGTCTTGAAGGGAGGTCCTCGCCTCAGCAAAGACCCGTTGACAATTCTTGTCATAGAAGACAGTCGGTGGCATTGTAAAACATGTGTGGACACTCAACCGTACACGCCTCGTCAATATGAAATATGATCTACCTTTACCCGTTGCCGCTCACTCGTGTCGCGATACACACCTGCATTGCTAACAACCTCCGCCGTCGTCTGAGGAGAACGAACAGCCCTTCACGAATACGCTAACAATTGTTTTTACACGAAGGACGCAGTCCTAAGTTCGCTACGGAATCCGCTCCCCGCTTTCTGTTTCTTTTCTTTTTGGTTGCTCCGTTTTCCCTGTATATATTGGCTGTGTGATGTCATTTCGCCTACGCTGACGGTCTGCCACGGAGATTAAGGACACGCCACGCGTGCCCCGAACGAAGAAAAAAAAATAAGGCCATACCCGCCCAGCGGGCAGCGCAAGGGAAGCAAATTAATTGGGAGAGAGGGAACCGAACTGCGACTGCAGGAGTACCCATACGAGGACTTAGTCTGTCATCGAGACACGAAGAGAGGGGAACCCGCAGGCCCCCTCGGAGCCACGAGTCATTGCGGTTGACTTACGAATGCGCGCTCCCCGCCAGCAAACGCACGGGGAAGGTGCGTGCGCACCACCCAAACGCCTTCAAAAATATTTAACAAAAAAATTAAGGGGAGTTGCAACCGAGATATACAACCCATTTTGTTGGCATGAGCCACGGCCGCCGATCCACGACATATTACACTCCACCCGAAGGGCGGAGCTCGACTACGACCCCTCTTCTCGCGCACAAGGTACCAATCATCACTGTGATCGTTTAATCATGATGATCCCGAGCGTACTTCGAGGAGAATGACATTCAAGGAAACGGGAAAGGATGAAGTCCTACCCACGCGACTGTCGGGAAGTGCATCGAGCCAGCGCGCGCTGTAATCGCATAGCGAAGAAGTTTCGCCCGTCATTTTGGAGACCGCCGGTACGCTAGGCGAATTCGCCGATGGCCTCGCACACGAGTTGTTAACTGGTTTTCACGACCTACAGCCTACCCGCGCCGCCCCGTGTCCCTGACGACAGAGCGAGGGGAGCCCGCCTGACAGCAAGGACGAAAACGCCAAGATAGGCGAACAGGCGGATGACACTATGTGATAATGAGGTCGCCGTGAACCCCGAACTACCATCTAAATGCACGATCCGAGACAGGATCAAGATGGTTGCTCATCGCGATGCGATCAACTAATCGTAATACGTATGACTGGACGTGTACGAGGAACCCTCGTCGCCACCTCAACTAGTTACGAATCGCCGTCAGGACACAATGAGATCACAGGCAACGACATTGACGTCTCCACACCTATCGCGTCGCAAATCTGAGTCTGCACATATGGGATGATGTCCAAGAGAGAGACGGTAGAACCTACGTGTGAATGAACCGAGTTCTTGACACCGCCGGAGTCGGGAGAGCAGAGGTTTCCCCGCGGAGCTTCCGTCGTCGGTTCAATATTTTTTATGGCATGAAATGTGAACAGGGGAAAGGGCTTCCGATCGAGGAACTAAAAAAACGGACAGCAATGAAACGGAAGGTCGCGGAAATGGCGAATGCCACTGAAGACGTACAGGGGAACTGAGTCGAACCGGCAACTACAACAGAGAAAAATTGTAGGGAGTCATGGTAGCGATGCTTCTTGTCAGAATGACAGTTTTCGGGGGATTAGGAAACCGAGGGCGGCTCGCCGCGCGAAAAAGAGGAGGGAAGTGAGGAATTTGAAGAGGTAAAAAGGGGAAGACAAAAAGAGGAGGTAAACCACAAAAGAGGAGGAAAGAAAAACGGACCGCCTCAGAGACTCTAGGGGGGGACCGTATTTCCTTGAGCAGGAATCTCCAAACAGGCAACGGAGCAAATGAAGATGCGATCATTGACGACGTCTCGTAGACGGCTGAACAAAAGGGGGAGGACGACTAGAAAAATTGTCAGGGACCGCCATGCCCCCGCCTACGGCGAGAAGAGGGTGAACGAAAGGAGGAAGTCGGAGATGCCGTAAAATACGCACGTTGCCGTCCCCGTTAGGCAGAGTCAGGGCGTAGGAAAAGAGGGAGAAAAGTGGTCAAGGATAAAGAGGAGGAATTGAAGAGAAGGAAACATAGGGAAATCAGGAAAGGGAAAACTGAAAATGCAACAGAGGAGGAAGTGGGAAATAACAGGAGATGCGCAGGTGGGTTCTTTTTATCGCCCAAAGGTCGTACGATAAAGTCGCTAGTCGACTATCAGGTGGGCAGGATGGGAAAAGAAGGACAGGTCGCAAGGAAGTGCTGTGGCCGCCGTCTCAACGAGACTATGCCCCAAGGGATTTTCCCTTTGGAAGGGAGGTGACAAGCCGGGCTAGAACTCGCCAGTCGTCCAGGGACGCCCCCTGGAGAGCTTCTCCTTCCACACCATGAGCCATGAGAAGGCGATGGTAAACGGCGGCAGCAGAGGTATTTTCTTTGGGAATTGTAGATGATGGAGGGCCCGAGGTAGGGGCGAGGAGCGGACCCTCAGGTGAAGGGCAAGCCGGACGTGGGGTCGGATCCCCGGCCGACGGTGGGGCTTCCCGAATTGAAATGGTTCCCGTCGAGCAGCTGGCAGGAGGAAGCTCGACGCGCGGAAGAGCCTCAGGGCGGGTTAAGCCCACGGGTGCCGTACATGACGGCAATGGCAGGGTTGAGGTGGGTGTGACGAGCTGTCCCTCGCGTGATGGGGAAGCAGGAAGTGAGGTTGGATTCACGTCGGAGGAAGACACGACTCGAAGCGACAAGGTTTCCGCCGAGTTCGTGGGAGGAAGTACGACGCACACTGGGGCCTCAGGCGCGGAGGGACGGACCGGTGCAGGGAGAGGGGAAGTTGGGGCCGAAGGTCGAGAGCACATCTCAGGCTCTCGAGGATCCGCGTTCACCACAGCGACCGCGCGGGGAGGAGTGACGTAGGATGGAGGTGGGTATAGCGATGCGGGCGCGCCAGTCAAAGGTGTGAATGGCCTGCAAAGGGAGGTTACCGGGCAACATGCCCGCATCATCGGCGAAATTATTTTTGATGCCGTCGGGGTCGCGGACGCCCACAGAGGAGAACCATTGAGCAGAAGCAAACAGGGCTGCGTTATCACGCATGGTTTTGTTCTGCAGCTCCTTGAGCGAAGGATGACGGCGGGCTACCCAAGAGGAATGGTAGCCCGGATGGAAGGCCGGCTCGGCAGGGATGGTAACAGGGGGTAGACGGGGTATGGAAGGAAGGCCCCGGGGCACTTCGAACTTGCGAGGAAAGCCAACGCCCGGACGTGTACGGGTGGCACTATCGTTCGAGTGTTCCGATGGAGAAGGAAGCATGGTATTTTCGTCTTACCCTTGCTAGAACGCCGCGCAGCGAGTGATTGATGACCGGGAAACACGGTCAGCAACGGCAGGAGATTATATGATGGCTGGGCGTTGCGCAAGGGCGCTCAGAAGGGGAATATGTAGTGCAATACGCACCTGAAAAGGGGGGTGAAAAGAGACGAAAATGATGGGGTATGACAAGCAAAAGTGCAAATCATTTCACTTTATTATTTTAATTATTAATTTTAATTAGTTGCATATTAGTTATTTAACATTAGATTAGATCTAGGATCTAGCGCCGAGAGCTACTGTAGTGGCTCCGGCGGGGCGATATATACCTTAGCCCTCTGACGACCAAGTCAGTAAAGGTAACCCGAGTTGCCGGAGTTGAATGTCGCCTTGGTCGAAGTCCGTCTCTACCAAGACGCTCCCTTTTACCTAAGCCTACGGCATCCTCTATCGCTCGGGGTCCCCTTTTCCCTTATCAATTTTCCTTTATTTCCCTATCCTAACTTCCCTTAATCTTGAGTTGGTTCCACCTTGTAGGATTGCGATCCGCAACGTGACGTCATTTGCCATCAGGCTTTTGTGTTGGTGCACCAGTGGTGCTTTTCTCAGTGTTGGTTCCATCGGAATCTGGTTGCGACCGATCCGTTGTTGGTACTTTGCCATCGGGCAGTACGAAGGTGTAGCGCTGCTACGTTTTCTTCTTTCCCGACGGGCTACGTTGCGACGTCCCCGTCGAAGACCTTATCAAGGGCATAATTTGTACAAGGCGCTCTTCGAGCATTGGATTTACGACCCATCGGACCAGGTTTACCTAAACACCCCTCCGAACTCGTCGAGCAGTTGCCTTTACAAGTCTCTACCACCATTTACCGATCCCGGGCTGGGCCCTTCTCTTTGCCCCCCCCCTATCAGGGATCCGAGCTACTGCGGGCCGCAAACCCGCTTAAAGAGGACAGGGAGCTTCGAACACTCCGTAGCGCTGTGCCGTTGGCAGTTGTTGTTTTTGTTGCTGTTGTTTGTGTTGGATCGTCGGACCTTGGTCTCTGCCTAACAGGCGCATTGCACTACACCGGCCAGCTCACGTCGTCGTGGAGCTGGCCGGCGCGGAGGCCACGCATCGTATAACTCGTATACAGGCGCTCCGCGTCGCGCTCTAAGAAGTGCGCGAGAACTCGTACAGCAACACCTTCCGTCAGGTGTTGCGAGTTGAAGGTTATCCGGATATCCTTCAAGAACGGCAGCAGCTGGATCGGGTCCGTACCGTCGAAGCTACGCATCGTGGGACGGATCCCACGACAGCGTTGTACGTATTTCGCGATCCGTCCCGCATCACCCGAGGTAACGATCCTCGAGGTGTTATCCAAGCGGTACATACGATAGTCAGCGACGGCGCTGAACTCTTGGATCATCGTATGTACCGGCTCGAGTCCGGGTTCAGCGGGACCCAGCGTGCCCAACGGAGTAACGGGTAACGTACGGACGTCCATCCGACCGGGTCGCGCGGGGTGGTCCACCGGCGGGTAGCCGCCCCAGCGGGGATCGACGGAGAACATGGGTTCTCCGGATGCGCGAGCGGCTAATCCACGATCCGGGTCGTTACGATACGACACCCGTCCCGTCTGCCACATGTTTCCGGGGGCATGTGGCAGAGCTTGGGACTCGGACGCGACGTTGGCGTCCATCGGAGGTCGTCTTTCTCCTGCGTCCCGACTGGGATCGGCCACAGTTGGGCGCCATCCTTGCGGGGCGGCAGCGTCCAGAGGTACAGCACCACCGGGCCCTCTCGTGGGGGCACCGGGCAGCCTTGCGGCCATGGTACGTTCCAGGTCACGGGCACGCTGCCGCGTGGACTCCCGCTCAGCGCACAGGAAGGTCAAATCAGCCTATCTGAGGCAATAAAAAATTTGCGCAAATATTTTGGTCCGGGCCAGCAAAAAATGTGTCATAAATGTAGCAACGCTTGCTGATTTCATGTCGCGATTTTACACATTTTTTACCAATGACGCCATTGTCTAAAAAGCAGCATAGTTATGGCACAGCGGCTCTACTTGGCCCGTGGCGGTAGATGGTTGGCTGGAGCTGCACACGGAGTAGGTCTTGCAGGGCCAAACTTTGTTACATTGAGGTAATGATGAGACGATGATCACCGCTGCATCTGCGCAGCCACCGACGACTATGTTTTGCTGCTCCAGGGCAATGACAACATGTGTCCATTCGCAGCTCCAATGCAGCACTAGACGTAATGCCGCGACCTACTCTCAGTCAATGAAATGTTAGTCCAGTGCCTTTCTTGCAAAGGTGATGTCACCCCGCTGGTCCAGAAACGGTCCCATCCCGAAGGATGAAACCGATAGCAGTTCTAGCGGCGTTCACATCACATTTATTTGTAGCAACCAAAGAGTATTGTTACGGCTACATACACTACATCTACCCCGTCCAAATGCCGAAATACCGCGGCAGTGGTTCATTGCGCTTCCGTTAAATACAATAATCAACGCCAAGAAACATAACAGGAGAGGTCAGTTACGGTCACATTACATGTACTGATGGCTTACTTGATCCTGAGTTAGACGATGGGCGGGTTGACCTGCAGTGAGACAAGGAACGCTGTGAGGATTGGTCAGAACAGTTCTTCCACACTTTCAATGTGTTAGAGAATGTGCGAACGTACGTTAAAGCTTTGTAGCTAATCGCAAAACGGTATTGCCTAGAAGAAGCGCTCACTTACCCAACGTGTGCAGCGCACTCGTGTCTCCACATGAGATTTCAACCGAACACGCAACTCGCGGAAATGAAACTGTCAGAAAAGAGGATGCGCGGTGGATCAGGATTGTGCAGAAGTGGCGTCACTTACTGTGCATGAGATTTCAACCGAACACGCAACTCGCGGGAATGAAACTGTCAGAAAAGAGGATGCGCGGTTGGTCAGGATTGTGGCAGAAGTGGCGTCACTTACTGTGCATGAGATTTCAACCGAACACGCACCTCGCGGAAATGAAACTGCCAGAAAAGAAGATGTGTGGTGGTTCAGGACTGCGGACGAGGGGCGTGCAGAGAGTTGGATCTGGTCTTGGAACTATATATGCAGTAGGCGGTAGTTTGATATATCAAACTACCGCCTTTTCTGAGTTCGAGCAGGGCATCTGATTAAAAATCAGTTACATTTTCGTGGGCACGTGTCAATAGCAGAATATAGGTTCTGAAATCTCAATTTGAAATTACCGAATTCGGTATGGCATGGTTGCCCTTAATGACAGCCATCCATTGAGCTTTTTTCGTGCGGTATCACATCAAAATGCGAGTAGGAGCATCTCATTCTTACCGTTTCTATTCATTGAACCAAGCTTTAATATTAACGGCACAACCGTATGCATCGCCAAATGTAACAAAAGACCTTCTTTCGTCTGTAGAGCAGTAAGCTTGCTGAAGTCTTGTTAATGCCGAGGTCCATGCCAAACTTCACTGCAGCCCCACTTCCAGTGGCAAACATGGTCGAAACCGTCACAGATGGGGCGTCAAAGCAAGAGTCGTTAGGTTCTTAAAAAACGCGGACCTGATGCAAAGCGTTCCGAAGATGTTGCATCACAAGGGACTACTTCGGATGGGCACGCACCATCTTCTTCTGAACCTCAGCTTGAAAGACATCGAAAAAGAGCAAGGCCATGTAGGCAACTGTCTACAAAGCCAGCAAAACGTCCAGGGGATTCAAATTACTAGACCGTCAATCAGAATCCTATGCTTCCCTTTTGAAAGACGGGCTTTTAAGCGACCTCCAAGAAAAACAAGGCGTGATGCATGACGGCGTGGAGGCACTTCCATTAAGTCCTCACTCCGAACGAAATGACACGCTCCGTTGTGAAGAAAGCGAACGAATTTCTGGATTAGGCATTGGATTGAGCGTTGAGCAGGACGTTGTCTACGAAGCTGAAGGGTGCGAGGAGCTGATAGACAGCATGTTCGACGGTGCTTCTGGTGGAATTCGATTGACCTGGACAAATATTGCATCACTGATAACAGCAACTGGGAGCACACGTCTCAGCGAGACTGCGTATCAGACACTTGCTAACTTTAGGAACTGGAGACCGAATGAAAGGCAGCTCACTCTCAAACTGCCAAGTACATCTACTCTGAAGAGACGTGTTCGTCCATTTGCGAAATCCAACTTCTTCGTTCCTTGTCGTGTAGAAATGTTTACTGTGGATTTCTCGAAGTCTGGGTCGAAGGCTGGCGTTGGAAAGTTATCCTCACAGGACAGCGCTCCTACCATGATTGTAAGGCCTAGCGACTGAGCGAAACTTGACTTTTCGACAGCAAGATTGCGGGAGATGGTGCAAGGAAGACGGCATGATATGGATCCGTCAAGCGAGGTACCAAGGTTCTTGGATATTGAGGACACTCCAATAATACAGGATAGGGCTGGGAGTCTATCTGTTTATCGGATTCCAACCGAAGATGGTTTGACTGTGCAACTTCGAAAAGGGCTCCTTCTTAACATCACGTTCGAAACAAGTGACGTGGTGAAGGGCAGATTGATGCAAGCCCAGTTTGCAGTAACGTCCTCAACAAACATGAGCTTTGATGCAGTTGTATCTTCCTTCTTTGTTTACGATGATCCGAACTGGATAGAACCGCAGGAGCAGTCTAATTCAAAGCGTACCAAAACGATGAAGACGAAGAGACCAGAATCTCGGGCATTCCTTCCCAGTGACATGGTCGTCGAACTTGCACTTCCAGGACAGCCAGATGCCGAAGATTCGGAAGAACCCACGCAAAAACCCTTCCTTGTGTATAGCATGTGGAGAAGACATAACTGTGATGACGACTACGCCACCAGCTTGGTTGTATCTTCTGAAAGAAATGTTTCGAATCTCACTGGCACGAATAGGGGGGTTTACAACCAGATGTTTGACAAAATCGTAGTGAAGCGAGTATCTGCGGATGATAATCCGATGGACAAGGGCCATCGCGTCGACGAGGAGAACAGTGGACGTCTTGAAGATGGAAGAAAGTACGTTGTGTACAGAATGTTTCTGTACTCTGATGGATTTACGCCGTACATTGGAAAGAAGGGAAGCATGGGTGGTGCATACATGCTGCCAATAGGTATGGCTCCGGAGAACCGCAACGGAGCCGGAGCCATCAGACCCATCGGTTTAACTCCTCCAGGAGTATCTACAAACGAGGTACGGGCGGCAGTTATTGATGATATCATTGAGGGGACAGAAAAGGGATTTGAGATGACTACCGCAGAAGGAGAGAAGGTTGTTCTTTTTCTCGATGTCGTCGGGTACGTCGGGGACTATCCTGCAGTCTCCCACACTTTGGACCTACTAGGGCACTGCTCCAATGTTCCATGTCACTTATGCAGCTATGGAAGGTACGACAAATCTGGATTTCAAGGAAGCAAGTATTGTTATACAACTCGCATCCATTCCGACCATCCATCTTTCGCGAGAGATGAGAACCGGGCTACTGCATTGAGGATATCCAAGTTATCCAGGGAAGAGTTGAAAGCCCTCGGAATGGATGACGCAGATACGTTTGAGACAAGTTTGCAGGCACTTCATCAACTCTCTGCAAAACTGCGACAAGTTCGCGCTCGTGTACCTCGTATACTTGGCAGTAGGAAACCGGTTGTTCCTTCTGTTTTCGATTCGTATCGCTCATGCGTTGTGGCTCCCGATCATCTTTTCCTCGGGATTGGTCGCGACATCATGAATCTCTGTATAACATTGCTACCAAAAGATGTACGCAGAGATGCTGAGGCGATTGCCGAAGTGGCTTTGAAGGATGGACATCTCATATATCAGGAGAGCCTAATCAACCATGACAAGCATGTGCTACATTCAATGACGATATCGTCTATGTACTGCCTGCTCTTGGTAGCACCACGAGCGATGAAGTGTACTTGGTACGTGCACAAAATCACTGGCGAGGGAGTGAGCGGAAACTGTGCTACTATCGATGAAGCTCTCAACCTCCTCGACCTGTTTTCCTCTCTCGTGAGCAGGACGCAGTACTTTCCGGAATCAAGAATAGATGGTAAGAGGTCAATAGACACACACAATGAAGAAGGAGGAACCAAAAGACTCCTGGAGATTCGGAATATGGCACTTCGTTACCTATCTCGAGTAGATAAGCTGTGTCGCACAAACAGCTTTGCCTCCACTTATTTGGACAAACCAAACCTTCACAGACTGTTGGAGTTCTTCACTCATACATTGCCACTGTTCGGTAGCGTAAGACATGTACAAGAATTGTTGTTTGAAAGCGCTCATCAGCCATTGAAGAGGGGGGTGGCTCAATGCAATATGAAAAACTCACAATTACAGGCTATGGAACATCGTCTTGCCAACGACTAGAAGACTCGTCTGGCAATTGAGACTGAAGGCATTGGCACCAGTGAGAACGGATGGAGCTTTGAGTCAGCGAAGTCGGTTTTGAATCTCTTGGGCTACGACAGTTCTGGGCTGCAGGATGCCGGAAGATTACTACAAAAGCTTCAGGACTGCTTCCCAACTCCTGTTCTGCAGAACCTTCGATTCCATCGGAAAGGTCTTTTATCATCGTCTCTCAGTAGGAAGGACTGGCGCGTAGACAAGTCAAGAATTATGAACCTAGGAAACACTGCGGACGGAGGTCAATATTCAGAAATGTTCCAATCATCTCACCTTGCATTTCTGTTGAAAGCAAGGGAGCTTTTAGAGCATTTATGGAAACACAAGATATGTCTTAGAAGTGGCCGGGCGGAGCATGGAAATTCCGTAACTGTACATACATATGGAACTGCGAAGTGGTGCAAAGTAACAGACGGGCAAAAGAGGGACCAAACATCCGTTCTGGCAACTATATCCTATGGTAGCGTGATTCAAGCCCTGCAGGCTTGTGAAGTTTCGACCGCGGATCCTGACGTCACATTCACCCTTCATGAGAACAAAGATTCTGAGCATGATCAAGACAGAAGGTTCTGGATGGTGCTAGCCGTATTTCAAGTCCAGATTCTGGACGCTCGTGAGAAAGAAAGTCCGGAAACAATACGATATTGCGCAGTGAAGGAGTGCGAAGCGGAGGAAGATGGATGCCGCGTGTTAATACAACAACGAAACGAAAGAAGAGCGCTGGTTGAGCTTGGAAGCTACGTTCGAAAGGCATTAGTGTAGTGCAATACGCACCTGGAAAGGGGGGTGAAAAGAAAGGAAATCATTTGGATACGAAAAGTAGTCCGGGTTTGGGGGACACACGTGTGAATAATTGCACAGTTTTAATTTTTAATTATTTTATTTTATTTAGTTAATTAGTTGGCATTAATTTTGCTGACACTAGATTAGATCTAGAATCTAGCGCCGGGAGCTACTCTACTCGCCCCGGCGGGGCTCTATATAACTTAGCCCTTTGACCGAACAAGTCAATAAACCAACCCGAGTTGCCGGAGTTGAATGTCGCCTTGGTCGAAGTCCGTCTCTATCAAGACGCTCCCTTTCACCTAAGCCTACGGCATCCTCTATCGCTCGGGGTTCCCTTTTCCCTTTCCTTTCTTTCCCTATCCTTTTCTATCTCTAATTCTACCTATTTTTCCCTTATCTTGTGTTGGTGCCATCGGCCTCGGTTGCGACCGAACCGGTGTAGGTGTTTCGAGCCATCGGGCGGCACAGTTGACGTAGCGCTGCTACTGTGACCCATTTTCCGACGGAGACTGTTGCAACGACGTCTCCCTCGAAGGGCTCCGTCGTATTACGAGCCAGTGTTGGTACCATCGGTGTCGGTTGCGACCGAACCGGTGTAGGTGTTTCGAGCCATCGGGCGGCACGGTTGACGTAGCGCTGCTACTTTCATTTCATCCCGTCGGGCTGCGTTGCGACGCCCCCGTCGAAGGCCTTGTCGCGTTACAAGGTGTCGAAGAAGCTCAACGAGCATTGGCCTTACAACCCAGTGGAACCGGGGTACCTACGTACGCGCCCCACTCCACACTCGTCGAGCAGATCTCTTCGCAAGTCTCTACCACACCGATCCCGGGCCGGGCTATTTCTCTGTGCCCCCCCCCCCCCATCAGGGATCCGAGCTACTACGAGTCGCAAGCTCTTTTAAACGGAGAAGGGAGAGTCGGACACTCCGTAGCGCTGTGCCATCGGCAGTTCTTCTTTTTTGTTGCTGTTGTTGTTTTTGCTGGACCATCGGACCGCGGTCTCTGCCCGACAGGCGCATTGCACTATAAAAGTGGTCTCCCGACCTAGAAATTTGTCTACTGTGCAGGAGACCTGATCTAGAAATTTTGTCGACGACAGTCTCGGTCTGGAGACGCACTACAAAAGTGGCCTCCCGACCTAGAATCTGTTTTGTCTACGACAAGGAAGTGGTCTGGGTAACGGACTCTTTTTTTATTTTCTTTTTGTTTGTAACTTTTCTGCTGCGTAGGTCCGCTCGTACGAGCGATGTCAACAAGCGCACCCGGGAACGTCGGTCCGGGCCGAGCAGAGCCAGATCGGCACGAGCGTCGAGGATCCCGAGGGGTCCTCGCACCCGGAGCCAGGCCAATACGGCCACGGACCCGGGAGATCAAGAATCCCCTACGGGGATAGCCGCCGACAAGACTGACCTCGACGAGAAGTTGGAGAAGATGAGCAGCGAAATTCGCGAAGAAGCGAAGAAAAATCGCGAGGCTGAATTAGCCCTCGTCCGGAAGCAACTAGAGTTGCAAACATCCGAGTTCCACACCGTTTTGGGAGAGCTGTCGGCTCGAGTGGATCTCGTCGAGAAGGAGCGAGGTGAGGCGACCGACGGTCTGGAGCCGGAGGTCCTAGCCTCGTTGAAAATTTCGGTCAAGGACGCGAGGCGCGACGCGAATCAAGCCTTGGAGTCCTTAGGAAAATTTAGAACAAGCATCGATGACCGATTCGATCGCGCCGCGCAACGTCTCAAGGACCTCGAGCAGGCCGCGGATCAAGCTCTGCAAGGATCGGACGACGAGCCGCTCCCTTCGGGTAGAGAGGACGACCGTCGGTCGAAGAAGGACAAGCCCGCTCGGCAGCGGAGTTCTAAGTCGAAGCCCTCGAAGAAGGACAAGCGACGTACAAGCAAGGGTCACTGTAGTGACGATCCGGAGAACCGCGACTCACAGTCGGAGTCGCTGGGTCCCTCCGAAGATGGTAACGGCGGTTCGTCGAACCATTCGGGCGATTCCGAACGCCGTTCAGAAGACGGAAACGGAATTTCGTCAAGCAAGAAAATTTCCTCCAGACGAGGCGGAGTCACTTCGTCCGCCTCGCGGAGAGACATGGACGCGGAGCCCAAAGATGTCGCAACGCGGCGCGGGCCGCGATGGGAGGAGTTGGAGGAGCTGAATCCGACCAACTACCTCTTCAAGAAGTTACTTTCGTACCGAACGTACCGCTTGCGGAACCCGCAGACATATTTGTCAAGTTCCCGGCGGACCGCCGTGCGAAAAATTAGGAGAGATATTCCGCCTAAGGTGAAGAAGGACAACACGTTCACAGGAGAGGACGGGGTCCTTGTGTTGGATTTTTTGGCAAAGTTAGTTCAAGAGTTTGATACTCAACAAATGAACGAGGGGCAAGCGATCCGCCTGTTGCCTGAATTTTTAAGCGGCATCGCCTTGAGACAGTACACTTCGGTGTCTCAGACGGCCGGGGCCCATCACGGAAAGATATCCGTTTGGCCAGAGGCCGTACAGTGGTTGTTGAGGAGTTTCGCAACCGACGAGGCGATCCGTCAAGCCGTGCTCGCATTGCGAGAAGTTCAGCAAAGACCGTCTGAAGACGAGATGGAATTTTATATCCGTCTGACGGACGCAAGCAACCGATGTGGAAACGTATATTCGATGGAAGAACAGATGACGATGTTTATTGAAGGACTCGATTCGAGTATCAAGCCGATGGTATCTCAATACCGGCAAGACAATCGGGACGTTTCATTTTTGAGACTAGTGAATTACGCGAAGGCGCATGGCTCGGCGAGCCGCGCTAAGGACAAGAAGACCAAGAAGGTCACGATTCAGACGCCGTCGACGTTCAGGGCGGGGAAGAAGCCGAGGGCTTCTTATCCCGGTCGCAAAAGTCACGCCGCAGTCCATTTAGCCGAGTCCATGTCCGCGTCAGATGAGCGCGGTGCGCATGGAAGTAGCGAAAATCACTACGAAGGAGCGTTAGTAGCCGAAGGCGAGTTTATTGAGCCATCGGAGGGCTACGGACACGAGGACTACGGGGACAGCGGGTCGTCAACTTTACCGACGCCTGCATACACGACGGAGTCGTTTTTAGAGCCCACGGATCCCGTGATGATGTTTCGGGGGCGCGGCCACACGCCGGCACCTCGCATTCCGATGGAAGACAAGGGTACGACGTTTCGAAGGCCAGGCTGGATGGGAAGGCCGCAACGCCAAGGAAGGCCGCCGGCCCGTGGAGGACCTAGGACGCCGTATCCCGTCAAGACGCACGGTCTGGTGTGCTGTCATTGCTATGGAAAGGGGCACGCCGCGCCAACGTGCATTCTCTCCCTCCGGGAAATGTACCGAGTTTTGGAAAATTATGAGGCGTTGTCTCCGATGGAGAGGCTAGGGATACCATCGACGAGTTACCTGAAGGTCAAGAATTGGTTCGATTCGCAGACGGCGAGCACGCCGAGTGCTTCAACGCCGAGGTCGAACCAACCCTTCAGAGGGCCCACTGCGGGGCCCGCGCCGTCGGATGTGAGAAGGATCCCGCAGTGGCAGGAAAACTAGAGAGGGGAATCTCGCATGAGTCGCGAGAGGCACAGGGTCGACGTACTGTGCCCGGGGCTCAGCCCCGTTTCCCGTCTCTAAAGGAAAAATCAGGCCTCGAGGAGGAGATTGTTGGATTGGTGGATAAGCCCAAAGGGCCAGCTCAAGTCAAGAAAATTTTGAGCCGAGCCCGAGATCATCCGCTGGAAGAAGTTCGAAGACCCTGGTACAGGGTTAAGCGAAGGGAGTGTCCCGAGAAGATTTTGGTCCTTGCGCAAAAAAACTACAAAGTTTACGTGGACATCGGACCCACGATTGGATTGATGAGCCGGGTGTTGTCTGTTTTAGACACCGGCGCGGGACCAAACCTTGTGCGAAAATCGGAACTCTCGGCTGGAATGGAATCTCTAGTGTCCTACGGACCGACCCAAGATATCGGCGACGCGAACAATAGGCCACTCCGGACTCTCGGCACAATTAGAATGCCTGTGAGGCTTGGAAAATTTGTGGCCGCAGCCGAGTTTATTGTATGCGAAAAACTAGCCGTCCCGCTAATTCTAGGCGCGGACTACTGTAACCGGTTTGTGGAAGCAATTTATCCAAGGAAGAAAACGGTTGAGTTGGCGGATTTCTCGGAGGTTCCGATAGTTAGGCGGTTCTCGACGAGAAAAGGGAAGAAGAATCTCGTCGCGGGAGAGGACGAGAATCATGGAAAGGGGGAGCGAATTTCCCCTAAGGTAAAAGTGGCAAGAGCCACAACTATCGAGCCAGGGACGCAACGCGTCGTGGAATGCACCTCGAAGAGGGCGGGCTTGGTGGTGGTTCAGCCGTACTCGTCGTTGTACGAAAGGCACGGGTTGACATGCACGAATGGTGTCGTTCAGGTTGAGCCTGACAGGCCATTTCGTTTACTCGTTGCGAATTTTAGGACGTACCCTGTCAGGGTGCAAAAAGGCCAAGTCGTGGCAGAATTATTACCGCACCCGAGAGCCGCGCTCGAGAGCAAAACCACCATTGGTGAAGTTCTCGGAATTCAAGAAAGGAAGAAGGAAACTTTTCCTAATTCCACCAAGACGCCTACGGGCGAGACAAGATGCGAACCGTCGGATCAAGCGCGCGAGGACCAGCCAGAAGAACGGTCGGCAGAGCTCTCCGCGTCGGCATCTACGAAGCCGCAACGCAGGATTGAGCCGCCACCGCCGGACGTGGAGGACCTCGACCTGAGCCACGTGCCGGAACGGCTGCGCGAGCGGTTCCGTCGGATGTTGAAGAAGTATTCAAGGATGTGGGATGGGACGCTTGGCGAAATTAATACTACCGTCCATCGGATCGAGTTGATACCCGAGACTCGCCCCATCGCACAAGCCCCGTATCGGGCCGGGCCTAAAGCCCGCGAAGTAGAAGATGCAGAGGTGCAGAAGATGTTGGAGGCAGGAGTGATAGAACCAGCGCAGTCAGAATGGGCGTCGCCCGTGTTGCTGGTGCCTAAGCCGGACGGGTCAATGCGTTTTTGCGTAGACTACCGCAGGTTGAACGCAGTGACGGTGAAGGACACGTACCCCTTACCGCGCATGGATGAGTGCCTGGACTCGCTTGGTGACACCAAGGTTTTCTCCGCGTTGGACGCAATTTCGGGATATTGGCAGATGCCTATCCCTGAGCGCGACCGCGACAAGACCGCATTTTCGTGTCACTCAAGACTGTATCGCTTCTCAAGAATGCCCTTCGGGCTAACCAACGCGCCAGCGACGTTTCAGAGAGCAATGGATATCCTGCTCTCTCCGTTCCGTTGGAAGTGCTGTTTGGTGTATCTGGACGACATAATAATTTTTAGCCAGTCGTGGGAGGAGCACATCGTGCACGTGGATGAGATACTTTCTGTATTGGAGAAGGCAGGTGTGAAGCTCAAGCTTCGCAAGTGTGAATTTTTCGTCGAAAAGATCAAGTACCTGGGCCATGTCGTTCGGCCAGGTACATTGGAAGTGGACGCCGCGCGAACCGTCGCATTGGAACAAGTGAGGTACCCTCAAACGCAGACCCAGCTCAGGAGCTTCTTGGGACTTTGTAATGTCTACCGCAGATTCGTTTCGCATTATGCGAAAATCGCGCATCCGCTCAATCAACTGTTGAAGAAAGGACAACCGGTCCAGTTGGAAGGATTCGACGAACCGAGCAAGAAAGCTTTTCATAAGCTCAAGGACGCCATCTTGGCACCGCCGGTGTTGGCGCTGCCGAAGAAGGACCTACCACACTCGGTAGATACCGATGCAAGCGACTACCAAATAGGCGCTGCACTATTTCAAACACACCCGGATGCGCAACGCAAACCCATCGGGTTCTTTTCAAGAACGTTATCCGCAGCCGAGAGAAACTACTCTGTTTCAGAAAAAGAATGTCTAGCGGAAATTTGGGCCGTACAGACTTTAAGACCATATCTATATGGCGAGCACTTCATTGTGCATACCGACCATGCCTCATTGAGGTGGTTGATGAACGTAACCGACCCCAACGGGAGATTGATCCGATGAAGGCTCCGCCTCTCGGAATTTGATTTCGAAATCAAGTACAAGAAGGGCAAGGCTAACAGCCAAGCTGATGCCCTGTCAAGACTACGGACCGCTGGAGAAACCGTCGACGAAATCGAAGACGAAATCCCATGCTTTATGGCCGAACCGGCCGAGGGTACAGTGGAGAACGAGGAAAGTTTTGACGCGATAGACGACATCCTCGCTCTTGAGGGAGGGACCACCCCTGATCGCCTCGATCAATTCCAAGCTGTCACTCCGGAGGAGCTCATTCGCGAGCAAGCCGTCGACCCCTTCTGCAACCGCATCAAGGAAGAAATGGACGCCGGAAAGGTGAGAACGTTCAGCACGGAGACCGAGGAACTCGAAGGAACTCTATGCCGTACCGCGGCAGAGTTTGTACAAGTGGTAATACCACAATCGTTAAGGGACCGCGTCCTAGGGTTGAGCCACTACGCAAAATTGGCAGGCCACCCGGGAGGCAGGAAACTTTACAAGACTTTGAGAAGGAATTTTTATTGGCCTACGATGGCCCTAGACTGCTACGCAGTCGCGAAGAATTGCGCCGCATGTGCGCGGGAAAGGGTGAAGTTAAGAAAAAACACGAAGGAAATGAAGCTGTTCACGCCCAAAGCGCCGCTAGAATTTGTCGCCATCGACATCTTCGGCGAGATAATTACAACTAAGCGAGGAAATCGGTATATTCTCATGATCAGCGAGCGATACTCAAAAGTGGTACGAACCGTACCGTTGAAGAAGATGTCAGCTGCGCACATCGCACAAGCCTTCGTTCACCATTGGGTATTCGTGTACAGACCGCCGGTCAAGCTGCTGTCCGACAATGGAACACAGTTCACGGCCCGGTTCTTTCAGAACGTCTGTCGAATTCTCGGCATCCGCAATGTGTTCACGACTACGTACCACCCGCAAGCCAACGGCCAAGTTGAGAGATTTAACCGCACGCTGACTTCCGCGTTGCGAAAATACGTTGGAAAGCACCCCAAGGACGGGGACTTATTTAGCGACGCTGTGACGTTCGCCTACAACACACAAGTTCATCGAACTACGAACATTGCGCCCTTCGAGCTGGTGTTGGCTCGGGCGCCGAGAAACATTGCGCTACAAGCGCAACCAACATTGGAGAATTTCAGCTCGTCACGAGCATACTACCTGAAGTGGCAGTCGTGGTTGGAGAGCCTAATGCGAGGCGCCGATAGGAGTTTGCGGAAGGAACAAGCCCGGTACAAGCGAAATTTCGACGCACGCCTTCGCAAACCGCAATATGAGATCCCACCGGGGTCCTACGTGTTCCTCCGGAAGGAGCAGGGCACAGCTAGCGAACCGAAACACAACCTGGCACAAGTCGCTACAGGACCTTATCAGGTTAAAAGATCGGATCAACATACGGTAGTCATTGCCATTGGCGATCAGGGGGAACGCTTATCGCGAGACAGGGTGGAGCTAGCCCCAAGCCCGATAGACTACGCGCCGATAACTGGCCTACGTCAAGCGCTACAGTTCCTGGGAGCGCCGGAGCTCAACGAAGAAGGAGAGGTAATGGAGGACGAGGAATGTCCTCACACCCGTGCGCCTACGTCAGGGGACCAGGACAATCTAATTAGTCAAGCGCCGACAGCGGAGACATCTCCGGACCTACGCGATTTCGGAAAGTCCAGAGAAGAGGACGAGTTGGAAGATCTTCAGGAGGGGGAAGGGCACAGTTCAGAGAAAGGAGAGGAAACGGAAAACACGGAATACGTAATCGATCGGGTCGCCGACCACGATTATCAAAATGGTAATTTGATTCTCAAGGTGGAATGGTACGGCTATACGCCCGAGGACGCGACGTGGGAGCCCATTGAGCAATTACCCCGCAGCGCGGCCGTCACGTATTTCCGGAGGAAGAAACTGCCCCTCCCGCTGCAAGTCTCACGCGCGAGACCAGGATGAGCTCCATACGCAATCTGATGATGGAAAGCAAAAAGAAGACGCGAGCCGCAACCAGTTTCCTATGTTTTTACCTTCTTAACTATTCTGTTTTGTTTTTGTTTTTTGGCTGTTTTGTTTCTTTATGTTTGTTTTCCCTTCCCGAGACGCACCTAGGTCGGTCATTCCGGAAGGATCGTGCGTAATGTCAGAAGAACACGACAGACGCCCAAGGGCAACAAGGGACTGCGAACCGCCGATCGTGATTAAGGCTACACGCTGTATCTCGAGTCGAGGAAGGAGAGGACGGATCGCGTGAGGGAAGTTCAGAGAGACAAGTGTCGCGAGGAAAAACGCGGAACACAGAAGGGTTGTGTGAATTTTAACAATGATCCGGGAACGACACCGACGATTGAGAGGCATAGGGCGTTAAGAAAGGCGTGAAGTCGAGTTCGAGAGACTGGGACGGCCGGCAACACACCACAGGTGTCGCCCACGCCCAGAATGAGTCGAATAGAAGCCCTGATGGGAACGTTGTTGACGTACAGCGATCGATCGTGCGATACCACGCCTAGCGTTTGTCTGATTCTTTTGTCGTCAATTCTTTTTTTTGTTTTGTATCGCGCAGAACGACGCGCACGGAAGCGAGAAAGGGTAAATTCCTGTCCACAAGACAACCTCCCGTAGTTCGGGGGGGAGCCAAAAGGGATAACGCCGAGTCGGTCGGAATGCTGTCCCGCGCAGGAAGAACGAGAAGGTGTTGAAAAGAGGCAATTGAAATGCGCGGGCACGCGCACGTGAACGAGACGAATCAAGAGGACGTGGACGATGTGAAGCGCACCGCGGAGAGAGAGAGTAGCGATAGTCGCCGGCATCGCGATCACAGGAAATGAGAGAAGGAAACTGGAATGAGTTAGGCGATTCTGCATCGGACCCCCTCACATGAATGAAGCAGCGCGCGCTGCCATGCCATGAAATGGAAAAATTTACTGTAGTCTCAGGCTGAGGTAATACACCGCCTTGGATACGATCACGCGTTGCCGCCGCGCACACGTGAAGGGACGCTTGGATCAGTGATCCACCCTCGTGGGACATGATTTAATCAAAAAAATTGGAGATGTCGGCAGGGAGCTGCTGGACGGCCGGTGAAAGTTGAAGATTGAACACTGGTCAGTCTTCGAAATTTTAATCAAAATTAAGGGAAGGTACGGAACTTGTCGGTCATACGAGAACGGGCTGTCGCTTGCTATAGCCAAAGGCACGAGTATCCGAGGCCGTCCGGCAGCACCGTCACCAACCCCCGCGCGCAACGCCGACCACAACACCGAACAACGACGTCGTCAAATCCGTTTCAAAGGCGTTGACTACGATCGAGAGACTAAGAAATCGACGCACGGCGAGCGGGAGGGTTCCCCCGCGTGTAAATCTCGGAACGACCGCATACCATCGGATACGCACACTGGCATAGGAGCCATCCTCCCCTTTCCCCAAAAACCGCGACTATTTCTGTTCGCAAAAAGCCTCGTCGCTCGCAGCGGCGAACGGAAGACGAAAGAAAGAAGGGGAACGGAACGTTATTTATTTATTCATGAGAGGATGGATCGAGAGTCTCGCGCCTTCTTCCTCCACGGATGTCCAGGAGAAACATTGAGGAAAGGACGAATTCAACGGAGAAGAAAGTGTCGCTCGACGAGCTTGTGACCGACAATCTGTCTGTTGCTTGTAGCGACTGACGTCGCCAAGCTCACGTCCTTGTTTTTACCCCGAGCGATCCACCATGGCAATTTTCTTTCCTGTTCTTTGACTCCCTTTCTAGCTGTCTGTTTTTTTATTTTCTGCTCTACGTTTGTTTGCCTGTTTATTTTTTTTCTTTGTGAAGGCGGAATACATCCTCGCGCCGCGACGTCGACGCGCAAGACTAGGGCAACGAAAAGGGCGCCGATCCCGACGAGACCCCCACGTTGGAGGGGGATAAGAAGGTGGATCCAGGCCTATACGCACGACGTGTGGACGCGACAAGTTATGGCAGGAATTGCCTGGTTCAGTCGAAACCCCCGGATTGCTACAGTAGTGTATCCGACGGACCATGCAGGGAAGGCGCTTGGCGCTGACCACGATCGACAGATTGGGGACAGAAACTCGTCGAGCAGGGAGAAGTTATGTTTCTTTCGTTTTCGCTTTTGGCTTTGTCTTGCTTCGCCCTATTCTATTTTTTGACGTCGGAGACGCGATTGCGTCCCTCGGACGCTGACCGGCAAGACCACAAGGTCCCCGAAGGAAGGAAGAGAGCGATCTCCGAACCGACGTATCGTTGCCGTACGGTTACTATTTTAATGTGAAAATTACAAGTCATCCGTTGACCTGGGAGAAGGAAGGGTTAAATGGGGGCAAAATGTGCAACAGCCCTGCAAGGCAGTCAGACAAAATAAAACTGAATAAGTCCGGAGTGGCTACGGCTCATGTCTACGATCGAGGAATTGTCCGAGGATGCGCAACACGGAAGCGTACGACGAGTAGGAGGGCAGCCGCACCAATTCTGCCCCGCGAGACGGAGAGAATGCAGAGCCCGTGGAGATTACGTGGAAGAATTATCGCAGTTTCGTTCAGTTCTTTTTTTTGTTTCGTTTCGTTTTTTTGTCGTGTGAATTGAGCACCAGGGCATTTGTTGAGAACGCTAGTCCACTCCCTGGGTAATCTAATATTGAATTGAATGACCCGCGTTATTTGATTTGCTCACTACAGTGTACGTTTCTAATACTTTCAAAGAAAAGGGTTCGTGGAATTGAGGAGATAATTGAAGAGAAGGAAGAAGGGATTGCCGATCGCAACGAGAGCAGGGGAGCGCCGGACGAAGGGTAACTAATCGCCAACAGGCCAAAACTGGGATCGACTCTCGCTTTGACCGTCCGAACGGACGAGACGCAAAGGGACCAAGTTCCGATCGTGTTAGAAGGCTGGCTGATTTTTGTTTGTTGTGTGTAGCTACGGATAGAAGGCTGGAGAACAAAAGGGAAAGGCGCACTACGCACCTCCCCGGGGGAGCACATCGTGATGTCGACATCGATCCGATGGGACGAGCCCTTGTGGACTCACACATTCGAAGACGTCTAAACTTTACTGTGTCACAGCCGCGACGTGTTGGATAAAGAGGAGGAAAAAGGAAATCGAGGGAAAGGAAGACGTTTTTGTTGGATAAAGAGGAGGAAAAAGGAATCGAGGAGAAGGAAGACTGATGGATAATGGTGTGACGTCAGGGAAAATTTAATGCTCACTTTCACAGGTTCTTCGCACTCGCTGTGTCGCAGCAACTGCAAAGAAAATATACATCCCCCTGCCGGTGGTCTGGAGTTTCTTTTCGGACTGGACGTTGGCATGGATGGTGATTTTAAGTGTTGTTAAGCGCACAGCCGACAAGAGGAAGAACGGGCTTCCGTTTGGTTCACGCGGCGCTTTTGCGATATTGTGAAGAAGGAATCGGCTGCAGGCTGCTCGAAGCCCCACGTATACCCCTACTGTCAGTGCGAAGTTACTTTCCTTCGCCATGTTGCGTTACGGGCAAAGACGGCCGCCGGACATGCCGCAAGAAGCGCACATCGAGGATAGGAGGAAGAGAATGTGCCACAAAAGAGGAGGAAAGTGAAGGTAACAGGGGATACGCAGGTGGTTCATTTTATTATCCAAAAGCTACAGGATGACGTCAATAACCAGACGTCACCCCAAACGGGTAATAATTCGAGAACGGATCACGGGGAAGTCGCTCTAAGCGGCAGGTCATTGGGGCGGCACACCCAAGGATTTTTCCTTTAGGAGTGAGGTAACGAGTCGAGCAAGGACTCGCAAATCATCGAGGGAAGCCCCTTGGAGAGCTTCACCTTCGATGCCATGAGCGCGGAGCAATGTGCAGTAGATGTCAATGGCTCCGTCGCTCTTTTTGGGAATTGATGGGGACAGTGGGGAAGACAACGCTTCCCTAACCGACAGAGTTTCGGTATGCCCTGCCGAGGGGATATCGACAGCAGGAGGAGCAGCGGCAGGGGCTGCAGGGAGAGGGGAATCTGGAGCAGACGGTCGGGGGCAAACGTCGTCTGCGCGGGGATCTATGGCTCGTATGGGAGCTACATCAGGGGTTGGAACTTGGTTGCCGAATTGGCGACTGAGGCGCGCTTCGGAGGGAGAGCACAAGGCGGATGTCCAAGGGTTGAACTAGACAAAGTCACCCGCTGCACTGTGATTTCGTCCGGGAGAAAAGGACGGGCGTCGCCTCGCCAAGGATCGGGATGATTTGATAGGGGGAACAACATCCCAGTCGACCTGATTGATCTTTTCGAGTAAGGAGTGCAGTTCGAAGTCGGTGTCTGCTCCGCCCAAGGGCACAGTATAGTCCAAAAGGCACGTGAGCTCGACGAGCTTCGGAGGAAGATACCAAAGCCGCCAACAATCGTACGCCTCCCAGAGCAAGGTGGCGGCTACCTTCACGCACCACTCCGTCAAAAAGACAACCCACAACCCGTGACGAGGATCAGTGAGATGGCTTCCAAAGTAGGTAAGGATGGGACCGAGCTCTGCCCAAAACCCTTGGCAGACCTCAAATTGTCCCCACCACGAGGGGAGTTGCTGGTACCGGTTGGGATAGTGTGACCGAGCAATTTCCCCCGCCTCAACCATTTGGTAAGCAAGGAAATATCCCGTGTCCGATCTCATCTTACGCTCGAATCGGACCGTATGCTGGAAGAAGGGGATGTTCCCGCGTTTCGTCTATCGGAAATTGAGGGGGAGGATTGCGCGCGTGTATGACAGGGCATCGTTAGTCACCGTCCGTTGGTTATGCCACAGGCGGTCAGCCTCGAGCACGGGGTCACCCCGTGTCCAGCTGAGGAGGTTGTCAAGGTAATCACGCTCCCCCTCCGTGCGAAACTTCCACGTGTCACATCCGAAGGACGGAGGGATGAGGGCATCGGATAGGGATAGGTCGAGGCGGTCGAGAACGGCTTCTATGAACCGCAGGGATAGGCCCTGTCGGCCACGACGGGAGGAACGACGCAGGATAGAAGGGGGAATGGCGACACGGGCACGCCAATCGCAGGAGGAAATGGCTTGAAGGGGAAGGTGACCCGGCAGCATCCCCGCACCGTCGGCAAAGTCGCGCCCGATGCTAGTGACGTCGCGCACGTCGATGGCGGAAACCCAAGGAGTGGCCGCGTACAGTAAGGGATAGCCGCGCATGGATTTACCTTGGAGCTCGGCTAGTGAGGGGTATCGACAAGGGGCTGATGAAGGATGGAGATCGGGATGAAAGACCGGTTCAGGAACGTTGGTGTTCGGGGGAAGTCGGGGCATGGAAGGAAGGTCGCTAGGAATGGAAGGCGTGTGTAAGAAGCCCACACCGCGGCGACCGCGGGCAGTATGTCCGACAGTGGGATCCGATGAAGGAAACATGGAGATCGTCTTACTCTCACGCGAGCGGCGAACGATGGTCGCGGGAAAAAGGAAGAAGTTAGGAAGCAAGGGAGTGAAGCCGCTGCGCGAGAGCGCTCAGAAGGGGGATATGTAGTGCAATACGCACCTGGAAAGGGGGGTGAAAAGAAAGGAAAACATTTGGATATAAAAAGTAGTCCGGGTTTGGGGGACACACGTGTGAATAATTGCACAGTTTTAATTTTTAATTATTTTATTTTATTTAGTTAATTAGTTGGCATTAATTTTGCTGACACTAGATTAGATCTAGAGTCAAGAGCCGGGACCTACTGTACTCGCCCCGGCGGGGCTCTATATAACTTAGCCCTTTGACCGAACAAGTCAATAAACCAACCCGAGTTGCCGGAGTTGAATGTCGCCTTGGTCGAAGTCCGTCTCTATCAAGACGCTCCCTTTTACCTAAGCCTACGGCATCCTCTATCGCTCGGGGTTCCCTTTTCTCTTTCCTTTATTTCCCTATCCTTTTCTATCTCTAATTCTACCTATTTTTCCCTTATCTTGTGTTGGTGCCATCGGCCTCGGTTGCGACCGAACCGGTGTAGGTGTTTCGAGCCATCGGGGGACACAGTTGACGTAGCGCTGCTACTGTGACCCATTTTCCGACGGAGACTGTTGCAACGACGTCTCCCTCGAAGGGCTCCGTCGTATTACGAGCCAGTGTTGGTACCATCGGTGTCGGTTGCGACCGAACCGGTGTAGGTGTTTCGAGCCATCGGGCGGCACGGTTGACGTAGCGCTGCTACTTTCATTTCATCCCGTCGGGCTGCGTTGCGACGCCCCCGTCGAAGGCCTTGTCGCGTTACAAGGTGTCGAAGAAGCTCAACGAGCATTGGCCTTACAACCCAGTGGAACCGGGGTACCTACGTACGCGCCCCACTCCACACTCGTCGAGCAGATCTCTTCGCAAGTCTCTACCACACCGATCCCGGGCCGGGCTATTTCTCTGTGCCCCCCCCCCATCAGGGATCCGAGCTACTACGAGTCGCAAGCTCGTTTAAACGGAGAAGGGAGAGTCGGACACTCCGTAGCGCTGTGCCATCGGCAGTTCTTCTTTTTGTTGCTGTTGTTGTTTTTGCTGGACCATCGGACCGCGGTCTCTGCCCGACAGGCGCATTGCACTACAATTAGTTATGCACTACTGCGAACAGGAGAGCGAAGAAAGCGACGATCATATGTGTCTCATATCCACATCAAACTCAGCAGTACAACACAGGAGTCCTCCAGACGGTGGAATTTATCAGGTGTGGGGGCGAAAGGAAGGGTATCCGCCACGTCGAGCATAAGTATATGTGCGGAACAAGAACTCTGGTCTTTATTTAACAGCTTTTAGCACTACCACACAACTCGGAATACCTCTATACGCTGACTAGAAGTTCTGCACCGGCCTCTATATCCGTGGTTGCGACATATAAAACTGTATCATGGCCGCAAACAAAATTCAGGTCAGCTACCTTTGTCGGCTTGTAGCAAAGGGACACATTCGGTGTCCCCGCCTTCCGAAGTCCGTGTCCCTCCACCTCTCTAGTCCCCGTAGCCAGTCTGATCCTTCTTGCGACGCCGAACTGTGCAAGAACAATGTAAACCTCTCTCACGCCCGAAAACTCTTGCTCAATTCAATCGGATATGAACAGTTGCGGAACATTTCAGGTGTACACCCAAATACACCGTTTTCACCGTGTTGTTTTGTGGACTGACTTTGTTTTGTTAAGTCCCTATAAACGATTGTTCCATAAACAGGGCATATAACCTCTCCCCTCCGAACAGTTCTGGTCGTAAAACACCAAGAGAGCCATCATTCCAGTGCTTTGAAGGAGCCTCAATCAAACCGAGAACCATATACTCATATAAAATGATATCTTCGCAGTGAAATGTTTGAAGGCCTCCGATATATTCCGTCGCCCACTCTGATAAAGGCTTTCCTTTGCACTCTTGCGCCATATTTAGTGCTTGTAACTTAGTGGCTAGGAACTTCAAAATGTGCTCCGGAGCTTGTTGAAAGTAAGGACATCCTCTCGGAGGCTTCCAATCTGAGCCCTTCTCAGCGGCCCTTGTAAATGCCGGATTATGAGCCAACAATAGCTCTGCTGCGGATTCCAACTGTGGTATGTTGATGTCAGAAGATGGGTTCAGAACACTCTGAGCAAAGACCAGCTCCAAGTTTTCTGTCGCAGCAAGCCAAGCAACCGGGTCCCGTTCACACCCCACAAATCTCCGATGCTTTTTGAGCGAAAGACAAGCCACTCCAGTTGAAAAGGTTCCACTGAACATATCAACAACGTAATCACCCGGTTGAGTCAAGCGAGAAATGATTTCCATGAGAAGACGGAGAGGTTTCTTCTCCGGTCGCAACGGGACGAACTTTGACTTCGGGGCGTCGGGGTGCTTAAGCCTCTCTCCCTCTTCTAGTCTCGGAACGTTGTCGATAATGTTAGTCCAAGCCGGATGGCGGGAAGAGACGAAGTTGAAGTTATCGTAGTTAACCAGGGCGAAAGCGTCCTTCGAATTGAGTCCTTTCTTAGTGACATGTACAGCCCTCTCGGAAATTCGTCTGAAAGCCGTCGTCTTGATGGCAGCATTCGTGTAATAATGACCCGGCATGCTGTTCATAAGCACTGGTGAGGGATCCACACTGAAAATTCGGAGACGCTCCGCAGGGAGATTCACTTCTAGGAGGTCTTCGGTTCCTGACCGCCCTTCCTCATCGCCTTGATTTGATTCTTCCTCATCTTGTTCATCTTCATTATCAGAACTGACTGCAACTGTACACGATGCGAAGGCGTCATACCAGAGTTTGAATTGCAATGCAGAGCAGAACACAAACGCATGTCCACCCTCACGGAGCATCTGACTGATCTCACGAACACAATCAGTCATGTCACTTTTGCTGAGGGTGTCATGGGTTGAATTCGGAAGATTGTTCTCTCTTCGGTAGTTGTAAGGTGGGTCACAAAGCACCAGCTGTACTCCTTCCAATATTTGTTCGGAACATGATGAGATATCCTCCTGCGATAGCTCTTGGAATGTACAGCTATACGTCCTTGCGTACTTGTTCATTGCCCTGCAGACGTTCTTTAAAGCTTCTCGACACTCACAGCCTTCATCTTTACACTCCTGCGTGACTGACAGAGTCCGTGATTGTGCAGGCCAGCGTCCTGCCCGGGACTCTGACCTGTCTGGAGCACTACTCACCGATTCACTTTCCCGCACCGCCTGTACAGAGTCGGTGTGTGAGACGGACTTAGAAGCAGTCCTGCGCCTGGCGACAACTGCGAGGCTCCTTGCAAGGATGTTTTCTTGTCGCGCCTGTTCAGTGGAGTTTACAGAAGAAACCATCTCTATGTCTTGTTGTGGGAGGGAATTCTTCACGTGATTGACCATTTCGTTCGGATAACCATCGATGATGCGAGGGATCGTTTCCTGAACTTTCTTCAACCTGTCCAAAGCCATCCCATTCGCCATGGAAGGCATTTCATACAAGTAATCCGATGTCACGAGGAAGCGGATATTACTCAGAACAAGTTTTGCTGCCTCGCCGAGAGCATTATCCACGACTGGAACACAGCCAAATGCTTGTGTGGAACATTCGTCGGGGAGACAGAATGCCCCGGCGTTGACTGTGATTGTATCCTTCTGTTTTTTGTGGGCGAAGCCTGAACTCAACACAGTAAAGCACAACTCACGGTCGTCACTTGTCAAGGTGATGTAAGGATAGATCATTTCTTCGCAGTTCTTGAATCCCATATATCTGGCCTTGCAACCTCATGCTCGAATAACTTGCTGAACAGCAAAGCCAATACCCTGTGACGTCTCCCTATTGACCTTGTAGTTCTGCAATACCTTCTTTCTCTTGTCACATGGTGATCCTTGTTTCCTGGTGTGACAGTTCATAACTACTGCCACATAGATTAGGAACATCATTGCCTCGAAGGAAGTTGCGGGCGAAGTAAGGAATCGTGGCTCTTTCACAGTATTCCTTTTGGAACTCGTGTTGCTAAAAAACGTACACTGGAGACCTCTAGCATTGAAGCTGTCGCCGTTAATGTCGCTTATGATTTCGAAGATTTGCCAGGGTCTAGTATCATTGCCTCTCCCGCAACCAAGAAGCGCCTGCACGATTGGATAAACTTGTGCGACTTGACGTTGATTCATTTTTGATTTGCGAACCTCTGCCTCGGATACATTTTCGGCTCCCAAAGATTGTAAGTAGTTCTTTGCAGCATCGGTCTCAAGGTTAGTCTCAACCCAATCCGCGATATCTCCAAGTTTCGGTACCACGTTCCCAGTTTACTGGATTACGGCTGCTCGCACTACCTGTATGGCTTTGAGGCGCTTCCCGAAGGAAGACGTTTTCGCTTGAGTAGGCATGTTTATCACGTGTGATACTTACATGGGGACAGGAACGGATAGCAGTAAGAGGAACGGAACAAAAGTGCAGGCTTATGTAGAGAACGAAAAGACGTTGTGCGCGATAGTCGATGAGGTTTCTTAAACGGACGGCAAGAGAAGGAGTAATCCAGTAAAGCAACCGCTTAGGTCTTCTAGGTTTCCACTTGAGGTTTCCACGCAATATTTACACTTGAAGGGTACTCCAACCCACAGTGACGCGTCCCCTACGCGCGGAGGGGGCCGATTTCAGCACTCTTCCACCACCCAGACCCTTGGGTGATGGTGACAAGATCCGTTCGGGGTACCCCTGCAGCCAACTATTGTTGACTATCGGCGCAGTCCTCCCCCTATGAGAAAATGTCAATGTTCGAGTTTAGGGGCTAAAGCCACTGAATAGAGGACGACCTAGTAGAAGTAGTGGTCGATAAGAAGGAACAGGCGCAGCGCAAAACGCAGCGCGAGAAACGATAGACGGGTTTGAGACGCGTTGGGGACCTGGAAGCAAGAGAGACTGTAACTGTGGTCGGAAAGGGAGAGCAGACGCAGTGCAAGTACTCGGTATAGGCGCGCCGGTAGGGTGCGAAGAAGAAAGGTGCTAGAGAGGAAAAGGGTCGAGTGGGGTCAAAGGGGTAGGAGGAGCAGGACAATTTTTGGACAGAAATGCGTCTACACAGGGGCGATTAAGCTATGGGGAGACGCTCGACAGACCCAAAATCAACGACCCGGGATGCCCCATGACAGATGACATGCCTGGACATCCCCAGTGGAGCGTTGGGATGGTGTGCGGCCAAAAAACAGTCCGGTTTTTTGGGACGCTCGACCCAGGCACCGGATGGGCACATCGATAGTCGATGTGAAAATCAAATCCTTTTTTTGCGCAATTTTTTGGACGATTTGATTTGCACATCGAGTGTCGATGTGCATATCAGCTGTCAGGGACGCGCGTCCACCGAGGTGCCTGCAGGCTCATGCTGGCCGTGGTGTCACCTTCTACCTTTCAGACCGCTCGCGCTGCGTTTTGCGCTGCGCCTGTTCCTTCTTATCGACCACTACTTCTACTAGGTCGTCCTCTATTCAGTGGCTTTAGCCCCTAAACTCGAACATTGACATTTTCTCATAGGGGGAGGACTGCGCCGATAGTCAACAATAGTTGGCTGCAGGGGTACCCCGAACGGATCTTGTCACCATCACCCAAGGGTCTGGGTAGTGGAAGAGTGCTGAAATCGGCCCCCTCCGCGCGTAGGGGAC
Source organism: Chondrus crispus (assembly GCF_000350225.1). NCBI lineage: Eukaryota > Rhodophyta > Florideophyceae > Gigartinales > Gigartinaceae > Chondrus > Chondrus crispus. The sequence goes on along the minus strand of NW_005179023.1, from coordinate 178,446 downwards.
GCGTCACTGTGGGTTGGAGTACCCTTCAAGTGTAAATATTGCGTGGAAACCTCAAGTGGAAACCTAGAAGACCAAAGCGGTTGCTTTACTGGATTACCCCTTCTCTTGCCGTCCGTTTAAGACACCTCATCGACTATAGCGCACAACGTCTTTTCGTTCTCTACATAAGCCTGCACTTTTGTTCCGCTCCTCTTACTGCTATTCATTCCTGTCCCCATCGAAGTATCACAAGTGATAAATCAAGGTTTTTACCATGCCTACACCCAAGCGCGGAATTAGAAAGGAACGAAGAGGTCGTGGTCGTGGGCGTGGGCGTGTGCGTGGTTCTAGCCGTGCAACTGGAAAAAAGGTTCGCTCCCTTGAAGAACTCCAGTCCAAGGGACTTGTAGCCGATGCAGAAGTGACCCTCTTTGCCCATGACTTCAAAATCAAACGAGGTCACGCAACGCCGGAGGGGCATGAAGAGTTCGGTGCTCTAGTTCGAGTGGGAACTGCGCATATCACCCTCGGTGCCGAGGGCCAGATGCCGCCCCGAACTTTCGACCTTGCGGATATCGGGGACTGGGAGAAAGGTTCGCCATACCTCGTTCTGGTTTACAAAGTCCATATAGACGACAACCGTAAGGACATTCCCTATCCGTACCCTTTCCCGGCCAATGAGGAGCAACACTGCAAGACACTTGGAGAGATTGTCGACATATGGGCGGATACCCTTGGGACAGTTTCATGATGGCCAAGGGGGTTGTGTCGGAAATGGAGGGAACGGTCTCCACTCCCACTACCAAGAAAACCTCTAATGTTGAAAAGACTGCTCAGACCCCTATGTCCGTTCGAAAGAGATTAAGTTTATTCAAAGGTGAAGAGCAACAATCGGACACGGCGAAAAACATCGTTTCAGCGGTCGTTTCAGATGCATGTGGAAAAATCAGAATGGAAGCAGATGCACCGAAATCACCTCGTGCGGATTCTTCTAGACGAGACTCTGACAACAGCAGTTCGCCAATGGACGTTGTTAATGTTGATGATGACATCCGGTTTGTGAAGGAAACGAGAGTTGCTACACTCGACAACGGCATCGAAATAGACGAGTCTTTTGCCCCAGATATCTCTGAAGTGGATGTGAGCAACTACGGGCAGCATCACGTCCGGGTCTTAGTCAGTAACATCAGAATCATGGAAGAAACTCTTTGGGAGGTTGATGAAAGACATGTTGAATCAATTACCGAGAGCGTTCTCAAAAACGGGCTGCTGAAAGCGGCTGGAGCAATCTCTGTGGCCATGCCAGAAGACATGGTCTTCGCACGCTCTACGATGTTGAGGCAGAGAGACGATGAGTTAGATGAGCTGATGATGGAACCCCTAATTTGCGACGGTCAGCATCGTGTCACCGGCATGAATAAGGCCAAGGCTACTGACTTGCAAAAGCAAAAGGAGTTCGAATGGATCGATGCACAGGTGTGGTACAGGAAGGATGGTAAACCCGTTTCAGACTTGAAAAAACTAGGCATCGGTGCTCTACTCAACGACACCTCGTCGAAGATCCGGTTCTCAAACTTCACAGATTCCATTCACGCAACTATAGCGGCTGTTCGAATGATGAAGAACCGGTTGGATATGCAGAATCAGCGTACTGTGATGACTGTTGCAGGTGTCACAGGCGCGCTAATGAAACTTAAAGTACTTGGTCCGCTGGGGGCTAAGCAGTACTCTCGATATGCGCACTTGGCACTACGACTTGTGGAGTACGATATCCACTACGACACCATCAAAATCCTCTGCGATACGACCAGGACTATCGGTATCACGCACCTTAGCAACCGTCGGCTTCTCACCCTGCATGGGTCTGGAATCCTTCTTGGTATTTCATGTGTCGTTGTCTTCTTGCGCGAGGTGGAGACGGACAAACCGATGAACTTCAAGCGTCAGAAGAAAAGGAGAAAGAAGCGCGGTGCTTTCACTGAGTACGAGAATGCTTTCTTTGAAGCCTTTGCTGAAATTTATGAGGAGCTTTGCACCATTGCCAACACGTACGAGAAGGAGTTGCAAAGCGTCTTGGAAATGGAGATTGAGGTCGGCAGAAACATCAAGATGCGGATTGATGACTTTGTGCCAAGGCAGATGAAGAGTTTCAGGAGTGGAGTTAATGAAGCTGGGCAGCGTTTTGACCAAGACAAGCGTCTCAATATGCTCCGCAAAAAGCTTGTGAAAGCTCTAGCTCCACCTAAGGAGCTTTCTAAGCGAGCTGACGCGCCTATCTCTCAAGGTACTTCACGCCAAGTGCCTCAAACGACTACGTCTCAAGTTGATACGTCTCAGCCGCCTCGTCACGCGCAAGGGCCTGGGTCCTCCTCACAGGCCTCATCCGTAACAGTTCGGAGAGGGATTCACCAAAGGATTAAAACTAATCCATTGACGATTTCCCTGCAGCTACCTTTGAAGAAAACAGGAAAGAGAAAACGAGGGGAAGATGCTATCCAGTCAACCAAGAACATCCGTGCCCTCAACACTGCCTTTGAAGAGAAGGAAGAGGAATTGAGGATACCGGCTTTACCGCCCGCTGTCGAAAGTGATGTGGCAAGGGAAGATGACGTCGGGGAGTTCTATGACATTCTTCCAGGTCTACTCCCGATCGGGGCACACGAATCTGCCGTATGGAATGTTTCGAAGAACCCGGATTGGGTTAACTACGCCTTACTTCCGCCGAGTCAGTGGCCAAAAGGGAATCCGATAACGCATCAAACTCCTTGGCTTCGTTCTTTGTGCATACCGGTTAGTCACCGAGCGAATTGCCTGGTCGAAAGGATGGACTTGGTGCGAATTCATCATGCCGTGTACTATCACGCCGCGGCTATGCGACACAAGGAACTCGGGTCGACGAAGTCTAACATGTTCATGAAAGCGCTGCCGTCCACGGGTCCGAGTCCTAATACGGCCCTGAAGTACAAGGAGGAACAGGCTCTTTGGGCCGCAGTCATGGAATTAGACAACGTCGCTAATGAATACTTCCTGGCCAAGGCGACTGAGCTGCGGGAGAAGGGCTTCGTCATTCTTGAAGGTTTCGGAAGTGACAGTGGTGTGCCATCCAACCTCGCTTTCGAAGCCCCTCTCCATGGAGGGGACGTCATCGAAGAGATGATAGAATACTACGAAGAAATATTCCCTGGCGAAGATGCGATGAAGGATGAAGCAAATCGCAAAGTGTGGAGCCCCATCTTCAACGTCGATCCCGAGACAGATAGAAAACACCGAAATAAGGGCATCGGACGCTACATCACCACGCTAGCAGGTGTTTCGTCCGAGGTCGAACAGAATGCCGATACAGTGTGGGTGGCAAGGAAGCGCGCTATGATGGACGTCCGCCTGGCGCAAATTGCTGCTGCACTTCGACTCGCGGACCCTTAAAAGGGCACTTCGGAGATGGCTGTTCCGAAGTCTGGGGGTCGCTTCTTGCTGACGGGGAAAGGTTGTCCTCGGCAGTCCCTCCATACAGACTTTGGCGTTGGAAAATCTAAGAATGGAAACCTGGAATACGCAAGGAATCCTGGATACTTCTTTATTTGTTCTGGTGAAAATGGATTCCCCCTTTGGGTTTGTCCGTTCTCTCACCACTTCACAGTGAAGGATTCAATAGCCCAGAGACACATTTCCATGGGTATGCAGGTGAAGAAGGTCCACGTTCCACCGAACTCTGTCTTCATTGGAAGAGGAGATCTCTCACATGCTGGTGCTTCGTACGAGGATAGCATATCACCCTGTGCGACGTCTCAGATTGGACTTGGCTCTGCAAAGAAGGATGGTCACGTGGTGCGCTATCATCTATACTTCGTTCCTAGAGGACAGAAGCTGCTGGATTCAGTTCACAGGAATCCGTCCTTTACCCCTCACTTTCAAGACGGGCTCTCCGCGGAGAGCATTTCTCCGCAGACTGGCCCGCATGGTAACTCGGAGCCTCCGAAGGAGAATTCGGTCTCGAGCTCTTCTTCTGATTACCACTCAAGTGATTCTAGTGGCGACAGTGATTCGTGGGTGAAGGGTACTAAGGAGGACCACATCCAAGCATAGGTACTAGGTAGTTCATACTTTCAATAGCGGAAACAGTGTCATCATCACTCTGTGGTGACACTTCTTTCTTCATTGCACAAGTGAATCATCCTGTATCCTTGATTAATCCATTTCCAATATGAGATGTTGTAGTAGAACACCTGTACTCTAGCGTACACGTACACAGATGACACGAAGTAAAGCTTCACTCGAACCGCTAAAAGGATTTCTGCGCTGGTTTTGCTCCCTTTTTCAATAACAATATGTCTATAGAGCATAAAGCAGCTTCACACCCCTCTTGAAAGGGAACAACTGGCTTATTTCCCTTTACATATTGTCCAGGGGAGATAGAAGAGGTAGGGGAATGAATACATCCACATCGTCTCAGTCACCAATCCAGAACTGCTCACTGATATACAAAGGAGTCTCCAAAAACGACCACGTTTACTCAGATAGATAGTGACTCCTTTCTACATCAGTGAAAAGCTTAAAGTAACGGTAACACTAAGTATCTTAAGATCAATTGGTGGGATTGCAATGCGAAACGCGGATACGGGTCCAATTAGATTGTTCATGTTGGGGTCTCCGTCCTGGGACCCACGCGTTTTCTCCTATTTCATTTATAAAGGGGGGGAGCGTTGGGGGTCATTTTACCATAGGCCTGTTGCACTTATCAGTGTGGCAACTATGATTAAAAGAACAGTCATTCAATGAGACATGAGTTACAGTCAAAGCCTTCCGGACTGTGGCAACTGTGATTAAAAGAACAGTCATTCCATGACACCTGAGTTACTGTCAAAGCATTCCGGACTGTGGCAACTATGATTAAATAGACAGTTATTCAATGACACAAGACTGACTGGCAAAGCATTCTGGACTGGAAGATGTAGGTAGATTTGTAGCCCATGCCCTACTGGAAAAGTGCACGTGCAAGTCCCATGGGACTTAGACTCTGAGCAGAGCTGTGATCCATAAATGTGACCGTTACGAAAATGGTGATTTCACATTAATGATATATATATGTATATACTGACTAAGTTCGAATGGTTACCCCAACTCTTTAGTCTTCGGTATATATTTCAAACAAATTTCTCAAGTATCACTTTCCAAGGGAAATTAACAGAGGACGATACCATCCACCAGTTGATAATGGTATCAGATCTTTTCAATGGCCTCCAATTCGGGAGTGATATAGAGGTCTACTATACCTTGGAGAATGAAGAAGAAAGTAAGGCATGGTTCCCAGCAACAGCCATTAGTCTCCACTACCTTCATGAAGATCGAGGAGAGGTGCTCAAGGGGACTATTCAATACAAGGCTGCATTTGGATTCAGGGCATGTAAAAGCAAGGTGACTTTCAAGGAGGGTAACGAGTTTGTACAAGATGGACAAAAGTTTAGCTGGAGACTCAAAGATACATCCGTGCGATTGGATATCACCGCAAGCTCAGGCATGGCAAGCGGAGCGATGGATGTAGATGATATCGACTATGCTCCAGGTAGTTCCATGGTAGAAAAATGCAGGAAGCTCAACCATACGACGAATGTGTCACTTGACCAGAAGACAATCAAAGATACACGCGAGCTAAATGCCCTTTCCAGACGCCTTCAGTACCTTGAGGAAGTAGTGAAAGGACAGCAATCCTCTATTACGACTGCGCTATGGACTCAGAACCCGCTCCTCACTTCTGCTGGGGGCTCCAATATTCCTCTTAAGTTTATTTCGTTGAGTCTAGAGCATTGGTTACTCAAGACGCCGACACGTCCTACCCCGGCTGAAATGACTCGTGGGACGAAATGGTTTGTGCAAGACTCATTTAAGGCGTGAGCAGACTGCACATTGCTCCAGTTTGATTCCATATCCGAAAGAGTCAAAGCTCAGCTACGAACAAAGGTTTCTATTCTTCCGGAAGATTATATGTGCAGGAAAGCAGTTGTGAAGGAGACGAGTATATACTTTAGGAGCTTCCTAGACTTGTCAGAAGCACTCGGACCATCATCACCGCAAGTTGTCAGAGACGTGATCATCGCAAAAAGGCTGGAAAAAGGTACCGACAATTATGTATCTGCCAGAGTGATAGGCTGTATGGCCGGTCCCAACACCGAATCTCTTTCTGACCCGTGCTATATGACAATTGGAGATTCTCTTGCTGTTATAAGGGATGACGAGGATGAACAACGGCACGTTGTATTTCGTCGGGATTGCACTTGGGATTCCATAGAGAAGACCTACTCCCATCCACTGGAAGCCATAAGACCATCTGAGCTCCACTTGCAAGAACGCATTTCCAAGGCAATGGGTGCTGAAAACGTGGTCAGCGGACCATCCGACCGGAAGCAGTCGTTCTACCTGCGATGGAATCTTCAATCCAGTCCTTGTCAATCTATATTTGCTGATGTAAATCGCAGCGACGTACTAGGAGTACTTCAAGTGCACATCCCTTTCCTCTCTATCAAAGCCTCTGCGCATGTGAATCAATTCATCAATGTTGCCAAAGTTCTGGACCTCTTTAAGTAAACTCAATTCATTCATGCTACAGTAGTCTCCCGCTTTACTCATTTATCACTTCGATGAACTAAGAAGTATCACAATCACATGAAATACGACCCCCTATAAATCGAAGTCTTGGACTATGAATACATCGTCATCGTCTTCGACTTGATTCGTCTGGATTTCATCGTCACCGTCCACCACGCTCAGATCATCATTATCCTTGTGATGTGAACCTGATCGGAACGGGGGATCGTGTACGGAGTTGTACATATCCACGGACATCACCAGCTTCTCCTTCAAAATACTGGAGAGTTGCTGTGGAAGCTCACCCCGGCTTTCTCCCTGTCCTTCCGTCAAAAGTTCTGAATAGAGTGATCTCAGTCGCGACCGCCGTGAATCAATATGCTGATCCTGGCTATCCGCTTCATGCAACATCTGCTCGTTTCCAGAAAATGCACCCCTCGACTCAATCACCTTCATCAGCATGACCTCCCGGAACAGGACAGCAGTCATGTAAATCACACGAAAGGATTCCTTGGATATTGAATGCAGGTCTTCATCACTGCCGCACCTGGTAAAAGCAACCAAGAACTTCAAGGCGACGTGCATGGCATTGAGTCGGATAACAATTTCTCGAATCTCCTTCCTTCCATCCTTGTCTTTCGTCTCAACATCATACGTAGCGATGAATACGAAGGGTTCACTTTCAGAAAGCAGCTTCTTCCACGCTATCCCATTCATGGGGTTCACCTCAGCGACCGACTTCATAGCAGTACGACAGGTTCCGTCTGGGATATCTTGGAGGTTCATGTGCGGGCGGGGTGGATTCTCATACTGGAATGAGACTCCCACTTCACTTTGGAAAACATATGAGAAGTTTTGAAAGAAGGATTTCCGCCCAAGCTCCCTGGACTTGTTCAGAAACTGATTACCCATCTTGAAAACGCGGCGAACGATCTCAACCCTAATGTCTTCGTCCTGGATGAATCCAATTGGCTCATCCTCCCCCATCTTATCGCTTCGACGCCGAGCCACACGCTGGGCCTTCTTGATGGCCGTCGAAGCAAATTCTTCGTTGAAGAAAGACTCGACTGTGATCATTCTTATGTAGCCCGGCCTCAGCCAAAAAGGTTTCTCAGCGGTCTTCAGCTTCCCGCGGATGTTCGGATGTACCATTTCGAGTGACTTCGTCCCAATACTCGGGTTGTTCATTGCATTTGCAATCAAGCTCTTTCCCCAAGCCTTTCGCAGGACCAGATACTGACGGGCTTGCTTCGTACCCAGCAGCTCCTCCGTTTTCTTCTCGCTTGGGTCCCTTTTCCACAAAAGGACCTCGACAAGTAAAAGCCCGAACCCCAACACTTCGGAAATATTGACGTCCAAGCGAAGCTTCTCAGATTGTGAGTCACGACTCCCACCTTCAAAAGATTCCTTCGCTTCCTTTCTCTGAGGAAGAACTCTCATGGTGCAATTTATCAGCGCTCTTGTAAAGATAATGCACATGAATTTCCCTCCAAATATGTCCTCCATAGGCCTGAGGAGGTCGATCAAAGAGGCCTTCTTGGCTGCTTTTCCCGTCTTCGGCAGTGCGGAATTCAGAAGAACAATGTTGACGGCGTCCTGGCAGCGTGATAACGTCCTCTCTAAAGTGGAGACACGAGAAGATACAGCCTTGATTGCACCAAGAATTTCCCTCTTTTCAATGGCAAGCTGCCTCTCCAAACGAGCATGCAGTTCCCGCATGACTCGAAGTACTCCGTGGTTAGAGTCTTCCTCAAATTCTCGAGAGAAATTGGAGCCCCGTGGCTGACTCGGCAAGGAACCTGCCACGGACTCACGACGCGTGGGAACGATGACGTCTTTCACAACTGGAGTTTGGGCGACTTCGTACATCTCTGCTGCACTAGCTTGCACAATGTCGTCGACGTCCTCCTCTGGCTCGCGTCCATGGAGCTCGAACAACCGACGCTTCGCCCGTTTGCGTTCTGGGTGTTCATCTTCCTCGCCTTGATCTCCATCCCCGAACAAAATGGAAAAGTCTTCACTCGGAGACGAGCCGATGCCGCGCTTGCGCTTGCCCGAACGCGAATGTACTGCATCGGACGGGCCGCTTCCCTGACTTCGAACGGGAAGCGAGCACGTGTCAGATGGCGGACTGCCTCGGGGCGTCCTGACCGTATTACTTGAAACCCGACGGGTTTTCTGTCTAGCTGCCGCGGGAGTAGCTTTGGCCGCAACACGAGGGGATGACCGGCGTTCTGCCGGAACCTGGGCTCCAGGCGCTCGGCTGTTAGACTTTCCAGATGAGCGGCCTCGCTGATTGCCTGACCCAGCGGGTTTCTTCCCAGACCTTCTTCGCGGGGTCATGGCGCCTCAGTAGGAACACAGGATGAGCAAAGTCGGGAAGGAAAGGGAAACGGAGGGGAGGAGAGGATTTGATAGATTGGGAAAACGTGAAAGGGTCCAAGCACGCGTCTGGTACTAGCGCAGGAAAGCATGAGCTTATTCTGGTTTGATCACGTGAAGGTTAAAGATATCACGGCCAAGGGCTGCGTTTTTAGGCAGCGAAATAGCACATCACTTTGCTACATCGACGTATCAAAAAAACATTTCCGTTACAACTCTGGCACTCCAGCAAAACATTCTGGTTCAGTCACTGCCCGGAACCAGACACGCCCCTCATCCCCGTGCTGATTGAGAACGGTTTAAATTTTGGCAAAAGATTGCTGCTCGCGAACCAATGAAGCACGGACCACCGTTCATTGCTGGCAAAAATCCAGCATTTTTTGGCCCCAAAAATAACCACATCATTGCTTTTATTAAATTTATCATAAATATGACCTTCCTGTGATGTGCGTCCCCTTATTCCTACCTTCCAATACAGTGGACTGCAATACAGGTAGTAGCTGCCATTAAGCACGTGTTAAAGCCTGCTGGCGCGCTCGACGCCCCGTAGCGGCGCTAAGTGAAATCATTTCTCTCCGCCCGTGGGTAATTGTATGATACAATTACCCACGGGCGGAGACAGTTCCTGGCTCATGTGTACTGGCGCGAATACAGTCCGACTGGTGAAAAGGAATCCGCCGAGTCGAGGAAATGTAGGGTTTAGATTAAGGGAGTGTAGACTGAGCTGAGAGATTCGGGTCTCAGCCTGCTATTTTTCTTTGTCATCCCTTCCCGCTTGCTAATCCCTATAATTTAATATACAACTACCAATTGTATCCTACTACTGTAACAATCTTAGTACTGTACATGGCCACACAGTATGCCAGCGCATTCCTGTATGTGCTTGCTAGCTGCCATCCAACGGAGTCGACGGTCCTGCGCAGAGTACTACAAGGTTCCGACCTTACAGTTGGACCTCTATATCTTGCCTCAGCGATTAGAGTACATTTGCTGCTTGAGCATCGCATGTAACGAATCTTACCCTCATGAATAGATAAATTTAGAATAAAAAGCTTGGGCAAGTGGGACACTGGCAAAGCGGAGGAGACTGTGAACAAAGCTTTTGGGTTCGTTTGATTCATAACTGATAGAGGATATTTCAAAAGATTAACTGGTTTTCGTTGCAGATCTGTTCATTGGTAGATGATAAGATGTCTTTCACAGGACGAGTGACCGGTGTCTGCCATGTTTCAAGAAAGATACACAAACCGGACCGTTAAAAAAATTAGGTGGATGGGTACGTAATATGTTTCGATATACAGTGATGTCTTCTAGGGATATCTTCGGTGAACAAAACACTTCGCGGTTGTGGGTTCTCATATTTCTCCCACTACCATGACATGATATGTGTGGCGTACTATACTGTTACGGCACACTATCCCTTTCGATTGGGCTTTCATACTCGGTCTTTGCCAACTTCTCTGGCGATCTCACCGATCATTCATCCCGTATTCCTTGCTTTGATGGATTAGGTGACGTAGTGCAATAGCGTATTGCAACCTCCGGGAGAGAACGTAATCCAAGCGAGATAAAAGATCGCATTGTAGTATATATGGGAACTTGGAGGTGGGAAAGCGCCAATTTTCGTTCAAATTCGACAGTCACATGCCGACCCGAATATCGTGTGTAACTACTGGACATATACATGGCTCAGCAGCTCATACTGAGCAAGTGTGCTTTTCAACATCTTCAAGTGTAGAACTGTACAAGATTTCACAATGAAAAACATTCTGAGCATGATTTTTTCTCCGACGGACACGTCTATGAGGTTGCTACATCGCCAGAGTACAGGATTAGACATCTAAAGTACGTGTGCCGTCTTACAGACCAAGTGTAAGTCGTTGGTGGAGGGTGCCAGGCACGTGTTAATGGTTTAAAGTACGTACTGTACTGTGGTGTGATAGACTGAATTGTACATTAAACAGTAATGGAGACCGGTGGAGAAGAAATGAGAGAAAAAGTAACGGGAATGCTACCAGAACATCCCCAAGGTCTAACCCGTTCCGCTTAATCTTGAATGTGATCGCCTGCCGCGCGCGCGTTTAGGTGGGAACCATACAGGTCCTGGACGCGTCCGTATGCGAGTGAGCATGGATTTTCTTCCGCCCGTCTGCACTAGTACGTCACCTAGAGCCGCTTTGGGGCGTCGAAGTGGCTGATACGCTCAAACGCGTACCGAGTCGCGTCCGCTTCCCTCCCGCTCTACGGCGTTATGAGAACCCATGTACGTTTCTTGTTTATTCTCTTTTATCTTCTCGTTTTTAAAGGTTTCGGTCGAGCTGTGAGCAACCCCCAGTCCATTGGGTGTTTTAATCGACACAGAGGCGGGTCCCTCAGCACCTTCGAAGAAAGTGTCAATCACATATGAAGGAAACATTAACCCAGATTCCACGAGTGGACTTCCCCTTCTGCATTATCGGCGGCACTCAATATACTGTGATTCACATAACATGCACAGAAGCAGCCTAATCCGAAACACAAATAATTTCAAACCGTGATTCCATCAACATCACGCACGTCCTACAAATCGAATGGTTCAATCGATATGGAGCCCGAAAATCGATATCTGCCAATGAAGAACTTAATTCCAGAAGCATTTAGGGATTCCTGAAAGCGCCTGACATGTAATTGGAACCTCGACCCGCATGCATACATACTATGTTAGTAACAAGACGGGATGTGTCGAACGTAAACACCGCACGCTAAAAGCAATTTTCGAAAAGGCGCTAAAGAAACAACCTCCGAGCCCGACCGATCACTCCTCTCTGGAGCCACTTTCTCAAACAGGTTTTCCGTACCAGGATTCTCAGTTCATTCGAATTAGCCATCTTATATGGCCCATAGATACTGGGGACAGCACAGCGAAAAGTCAGCACAAGACTCCTGTCCGCTCACAAAGAACTAGTAGCTGTCCGTACACTACCTAGGTTTATCCCTGACCACACACCATCATTTTGTCCCTCCTGGCCCTAGAAACCCCCCGATACATTGTGCTGTACTAGTACTGGTCCTAGAAAACAACGAGCCAAACGAGTGGAAGTAGGCCAGAGTATAATCCAGCAATTTGCTGCTCGTCGAGGCACGAAGAGTCCGATCCACTCCGGGAGTGGCGAGCAAAATAGCATACGACAATGTCGGACTAGAACCCAATCAACTACTCACCAACCAACTGGTGGATAGCACGATCGAAGACTTCCTTCACTCATGGCACGGGGGGTGTAGTATAACCCCCCTGGGGACTTTAATTTAGATTAGATCAGGATGAGATCATGTAGAGCCAAACGCTCGTGTCCACGCAACACGCGTGTCCACGTCTACCCCACATTTACGAGGGCGCACGCACAAAACACATGTGCACACGTGTACTGCGCGTGTCTGCGTAGTGCATACCCACGTGTACTATGGGCGACGCACATGTGTACTGTCAGCCCCCACGGCTCACAGCATTACTGTGCAGGCCGACCTGCACTACCGTAGTATTATGATAGGTTACATTGTATATTAAATACGCCAGCGGATCGGCGGCGGCAAAGGACGACAGGCACGGACTTGTCCACCACTTTCTGTCAAGGGCCGACCGCCAGCATATTCTATGGCAACTTCCGCTAGTTACTATACGGCGAGACCACGCGAGTAGAGGACACGCGAGCACGCGAGCGAGCCTAGATCCGCCTCCGCCCATCAGCGCTGGTACTTCACCCAGCGCTGCTCCAGGGCGTCGGGGCGTAGATCAGCCCGAGCGTGCGCGCGCCCTCCCCCGATCCCACACTACCACGCTACCCGGGCCCGCGTCCCGGACCCGCGTCCCGGTTTCGTTAGCTGGTTGTGCTTCCCCCGTTTTCTCGCCCGTCAGGGTCTTCTTGGAACTGTGCATACACCACTCTCCGTTGGGGGTGTTTATGCTACAGGGGGAGAGATCTCAACAGTCAAATATGATGACAGGCAGAAAAGCTGCAACAGAGACGTGTCGTACTGGCGCAATATTAACTAAACATGACTTCAAAAGTCGACCGACCTCAAACCAAGCCTCGCTGAATATCGGACAATATGCAACCGCTAATTTGGGACATGACACCATTGGATGGGATAAAGTACGTGACAGAACAAGAACCATTACATCGACAGGACAAACAGAACTCAAAACCGTGTATCAAGGGATAGGCAACAAACAAGTGCCAACAAGCGAAGTAGAATTTGCACCGTCGTGAGTCATGCTGAATGCTGTACAAAGTGAACACGGGAACAATTGAAGTAGGCATGCAAGATAGTGCGCGAATCACTGGCCTTATCTCCTCTCATACGATTTTAAAGTTCCCAATCTATGAATTTGACAGAGTTAAGATTAAAGCACGTATCGTCCTGCGCGATAATCGCGACAAACTCAAGGACGACATCTACAAAGACTCAGCAGCCGCAGACACGGTTTTATTTCGTCTGATAACCATGTTTGAGACCATGTCTGTCCTTCTCGGTCGGCATCGCCGACATAAAACGCGCATACATGCAGAGCGGCAGGGTGAATCGCGAAATCTACGTCAGACCACCACGAGAGTAGATATGTAGCCGAAGCATGCTAGATAAGCCGCTGAAATTGGCTACGGAATCTTCGAAGCAGGGCACATTGATTGATTACCATGGAGACGTGAGTGGTCGAAGAAGCGGTAAGTGAAGGGGTATTCGAGGTCAGTCAACTTTTTGTCAAGAGAAACCAATCAGACAAGAGAATCCTGCTCAGTGCCCATGGAACGGACTACTTTCTTGTCTACGGCACGCTCAAAGACACCGAAACAGTCCTGAATGTACCCCGCGCTAGCTTCAGGGTAGACAACATGATAATTGGCCAAGACTTTAACTTCCACGGATGCGAGGTGACATTTGAAATTCATAGGTACATAACCCTGTCCATGGATAAATACAGGCGCCATCTCAAATATTCGCTGCGCTCCCGCTAAAGATCTTAAGAGCCCGAAGCGAGGACAAACAATTGAGAGGAAGTAGAATATGGATCACTTCCCGGATCGGTAATGTACGGTGGGGCAGACATCCGTCCCCAGCAGCACTCGTTACGACACGCACGCAACAGGGCGCCGGGGACCTCCAAGTTAAATCTCGCAGACGCGACGAAAACGCCGGGAGAGAAAATATAACTCTCGTTGAGCATAACTTATCTCAAGCCGCCGAAAATGTTCGAGACAAGACTCATGAGCATTTCAGACGCCTGTCATGGTTCAACGAATTGGACTGGACTACGGGTAAACCAGGGGATAGATGACCTAAAGATCGACATGCCTGACTGGGGAATTCTGACTTGTGCGAACGCTAAAGAGGGGGGATTCGAAATGAACGGGTGTTTTGAGTCATTGTTTGCAAATAGACCGATCAAGGACGAAAAAAATTTCAATTCGCCAGCTCTCGTCGACATGATAAACACCCTTCATGAGGGTAAAGAGTATCGGCTTCCCAAAACAGTCAATCGCAGGGGCAACGCGTTCGAAGCTCGGGAGTTAGACCTAATTCGGTCAATCGTGATGTACAACCTGTGAATTTCAAAACCGAGCGTGGAAAGAAAATGTAGCATAATCGCGAACTAGATTTAAACTTACATAAAGTACTGCACAGTCCGTACTTCGCAGAAAGCTGCATACCCGCTCGCTGCCAGCCCCAATGGCTCACAGCTCTACAGTGCGAGACGACCCAAGCTCACCACAGTTGTTGACTGCAGTATAGTAAATAGTATTGTAGCATGGTAGATTAACATGTATAATAAATATTTGGGGAGAAAGACAGTGGAGGGGAAGAAGTACAAGCATTTCTACGACCGTCCCCTCGGTCTCTCCGCCAGACTATTCTAAACCGGCCGTTACTGAATCGCGCGTGTTTCGAGGGGAAGCGCGCGGGCTGTGGACGCGCGGCACGCAGGCGAGCCCAGGTCCGCTTCTGCCCATCGGTACTGGTACGTCACCCAGCACTTCTCCGGAGCGTCGAGGAGTCGATCAGCTCGCGCATGTGCACATCCACGTCCGTTCTTGCTTTACCACACCGTTACCGAGGCCCGTGCTCTGTTCCGATACTGGCCGTGTTTATCTCATCCACGCCCAATCCGGGATCTTATCGAGCTGTGCATACACCTTCATCCGTTTGAGGGTATTTATGCTACAGAAAGGACAGGCTCTATCAAAATTACGGAGCGTAGGGGACTGCTACGCCGTAGCTTCTGGTCACAGTGTCAAACTAGTAAAAAGTACAGACCAAGGAAGGTATTTGGCCCTGGACACGCGCAATTAAACTAGGGTGTAAGTCAGTATTGATGGTGGTGACATGGAAACCTATTCGGACTCACTATCCGTAAGGTCAAAGGTCGAGGGTGCGAAGGAAGGGGAGGAGTGCTTGCCTCTGTTGACCTCCAGCCTGGGGCCCTAATATCTCATACCCCCAACCAGGGCAGTGGCGTCGAAAGCACCACAGCAGCTGTACATCCTGTATCGAGCTTATTGCAGATTACGGTAACAATATTTTGATATCTTTTTAACCCACCGACCGGTCTTACACCACACGTACACCTCTACTACGGGCGGGCTCGCCTCGCTCGCAACAACACCCCCCTTCGTACTTGGCCCTCGCTCCTCGCGCTCCGCCAACGCCATGTCGAAGTAAAGCGAGCGGGTGTAGAAGCGCGCGAGCGGAAATGCCAGCGTAAGGGAGACCGCGAGGCCACAGAAGTGCCGCAGCCTTTCTAACGACACCCAACGGCGGTTTCGTTGAGCGAGTAGCAGTAGTTCCTGTGCCAATCTTAGAACCTTCAAGCGCCTCGCCTCCGAAATGTAAACCTTCATAGTCACAGTGTCCACATGCACGTCCAAATGGTCTAAACGCTGCGCTCCTTCCCAAAAACCTTTCGACGGGTGCCGCACTATGCCCAGCCGCGCAAATAGTGCGTCCAGACGGCGCCAAGCAAACGCACAGTCCTTCTTCGTGGCGGGCTGCGTTGCGGGCGAGGGCGAGAGCAGGAAGTCGCCGATATACGGGAGCACTCGGTAGCGGTACCTCTCCCGCAAATGCCGCACGAGCGGCGAAGCCGAAGCATCTTTGTAAACCACAGCACCGACCTTCCCCATCCGAACCGTAGGGCAACACACCGGTAGAACGAGCCATCGTAGGAGAAAGTAAATATATCGCGCCTGGATGGTTGCGAGTAGAAGTGCCGATATCCATCCACTTTTCACATCCCACGACATCATCATGTCTTCCTTCTGTAATTCCATCGCGAAGGCCGTTACAGTCTCCATCTTCACACTGCCTCGGGGCCAGTGCTTGCTCTGTTGTGAAAAATTGACGACAAAGCGTCCCTTCCTCTCTGCTCTCTCGCCCTGCCAAACGGTAAATGCGGACGATACCATCTTCCCCTCTTCCACGAATCTCTCCACATAATCCGGATCCAGCCGCTCGTAAATCCCGCTCCGGCAACCAGCCTCCAAGTCTTCTTTCCCGAACCTCCTGTCTTCCTCTGATTAGGGGATATCGGGCACCGCCACACCCTCTGTAAATGGCACAGCAGGAGGGTCCAGGATCCCATACCGAATGGCACGCACCAGATACGCGCTGGCCTCCAGCTCCGTACGCCATGCATCCGCGCGCAGTGCTACCCCTCTCCAAAGTGGGAGTCCCCCGACTCCCACTTCGTCCTTTCCGCCAAAAGGCGGGCTCGTCACTCTTCCGTGGCAGCCCCTGGGGAGCTGCCATTCTTGCTTGAGGCACGTTGGAGCCTGGCCTTAGCCAACATTTTTGCGGCCTCGGCTTCCATCTTGGACGTGAGTGCAGCCCGGGCCGAACGGTAGGACTCTGAGAATACAGAGTCATGCCCTTGCTCGACAAGGAAGGACATCTGTCTCGCGATCTCAACTCCTTGCTCCGTAATGTCCCGAAAGTATTGCGCCCGCATAGATAAAACCTCCAGCGCCGCCCTCATAGCATCCTCGGCGAGCACGAGTCTTCTTGTCATATCTTCGATAGTCCCACCATGCGTCCTGGCGACGTCGAGGGCTGTAAGCCCCAACTCCGTCCAGACGCCAGCAGCATTCAAATACTCCCACTCCTTGGCTCGATCGCCGGTCCCGGGAGCGGAGCTCGTTGAGGAAGGCATCTTAAGGGGGCTTGCAGTAGCCCATATGCGTTATGGGTACATGTGGGCCCCGATCGAAGATGGCGCCCTCACCAACCAGCCGGGCAGAATTCAGTTCAGTGACAGCAGTCGCGTGGTCGCGGCACTCGGGCTTTGCGATCGCCCAGGCTGCGCGCGCCACTGCTCCAGCGTCGTTCGCAGCGATTGGCGCGCGTGTGCAAACCGGCGCGGCGGCCGCCGTGCCGTCTATGTCGTTGTCAGTCATGCTGCCCGGAGTCCTCTGAGTGGACTCTACTAGAACCTGTCACCGCCTCGCGTCGAGGGGAATTTCTCTTTCACAAAAGAGAAATAGCCGAGAAGTCACGAGACTCTCACCCGCCCGTCGGCGATATGTAGGACAGTGCACGCTCGGTCGAATACCAGTTGTCGGCATGTCACTCGCTACTCCCTGGACAGCTTCACCCGCATACACAAGTGTATACAGACGCAAAGAGAAGAGAACACGTGTACTTTACAGAAAAGTGAACACGTGTAACGAGCCGTCCCCTTTTTTCTTGCTTACAACTAGACACCTAGACTAACGTCTAGGAACTGTAGTCGGGCCGGACTCCGAACCCTGCCCAAGACAACAGCGGTTCTGGCAACTGTACTATAGATCCGTCGTCACGAAAATTTTCTCTGACGCGCTTACGAAGACGCAGTACGGATCCGTGAAAATGCCTCAGCAGTATGCCATCTATCGGGTTCTGGAAGATCAAGATTGACACTGGACATCTTCAGTACTCGAGGCATTAGCCCTTTTTAATTAACGAAAATCGCAACTAAATATGCGAATATTTAGGAAAGTGCGCGAAATCCTGTTTCAATTAGGAAGACCAGTTCCGACTAAAATGTATGCTATTTTCCAACTGTACGGAAAATGACTATTTTAGCAAGTCAGGGCGGGAAGGCGCCCACTAAATTTGAAGACTGTTTCTGTTAACCTCCTTCCTCTTCCCCTCCTTCCCCTTCGCCTCCTTCCTCTTCGTCTCCTACCTCCCCCTCCGCTTCCTCCCTACCCTCCTCCCGTGTCTCCTTCCGTCTGCGCCTTCGAATACCCCCGCCATGACGAACGCTATCCCGCGCAACCCCCAAGCACGCAACTCACAGCCTATTAAGGCCTCTCAACTGTGCCACGCCGTCCTTCCCAACAGCCCCGATCCCTTCTAGCCGCGAAGAGGCGCTCGCTCACGCCGCCCACCTGACGCAAACCCTATGTTTGCCTGCTCTGCTTCATCACAGCGCCCGGCTACGCCGCACGTCCGAGTTTCTCGAGCGTAAACTGGACCTGTCCAAGCACCGCTACTCCACTCACCTGTCGTCTGCCCCCAACATTTCGCCGGCGGCCATCAAGCAGGCATCGTAGCTACGGCCCGAATGGGCGGCCGTGTCGGACGCCGCGGCTCTCGCGACGGCGCGCCTGCAGGAGGCCCGCGTTCGCGGCGCTCCACATTGCTGCCGGACGCCGCGCGCCCTCTGCCGGCGCTCATGTCGGCGTACCGGGACCTGGCCGACCTGTGCACGGACCCCCGTGGTCATGATGTCCACGAACGTTAAACAGCTTTCGTAACTCTGCATGAACAAGGGCGTGTAAACTGTCAAACTCTTTGCGACACGTATGGGTCAATTTTGTAAAAAGAGAGAAATCGGCGTCTTTCTCGCGAACGAAGTTGTACAAACGCGACGGATCTCTTCGCACATATTGCGCTTTTGTTCGGTCAACGCTGTGGTCCCGCCCAGGCCCAGGCTCGTCGTCACTTGAGGAGGTACTGTGATGCGAAAAATCTCGGGCACGGGAAGCGAACTGTGCGGCAAGGTGGGAGGTATGCTGCACTTGTGCCTCAAACTGCGCGAACATAGCAACAGCCGTTGAGAGGTCATCCTCTGCCGAACTCATGTTCGGATTGATGTGAGTTGTTGACGACTGTGACCACTCAGAGGCCTCTGAGACCGAAGCACAGCCTCTGGAATTAATACTCTTCACGCTGTACACGACGCTGCTTGCTTGTTTTCACTACTAATTTGATACAAGAAATGGTCCAATTTGAGCGTCTTAAAAACAACATAATTTTTCGTTAATTAAAAAGGCCTATTGAAAGTAGAAGACGCTGACGAGAAAAGCATTGGTTTGGGAAAGTGTGAATTGTCCCATCAACAATATATACGAGCAACTTGTTGTAGTGCAATACGCACCTGGAAAGGGGGGCGAAAAGAAAGGAAAACATTTGGATACGAAAAGTAGTCCCGGTTTGGGGGACACACGTGTGAATAATTGCACAGTTTTAATTTTTAATTATTTTATTTTATTTAGTTAATTAGTTGGCATTAATTTTGCTGACACTAGATTAGATCTAGAATCTAGAGCCGGGAGCTACTGTACTCGCCCCGACGGGGCTCTATATAACTTAGCCCTTTGACCGAACAAGTCAATAAACCAACCCGAGTTGCCGGAGTTGAATGTCGCCTTGGTCGAAGTCCGTCTCTATCAAGACGCTCCCTTTTACCTAAGCCTACGGCATCCTCTATCGCTCGGGGTTCCCTTTTCTCTTTCCTTTATTTCCCTATCCTTTTCTATCTCTAATTCTACCTATTTTTCCCTTATCTTGTGTTGGTGCCATCGGCCTCGGTTGCGACCGAACCGGTGTAGGTGTTTCGAGCCATCGGGGGACACAGTTGACGTAGCGCTGCTACTGTGACCCATTTTCCGACGGAGACTGTTGCAACGACGTCTCCCTCGAAGGGCTCCGTCGTATTACGAGCCAGTGTTGGTACCATCGGTGTCGGTTGCGACCGAACCGGTGTAGGTGTTTCGAGCCATCGGGCGGCACGGTTGACGTAGCGCTGCTACTTTCATTTCATCCCGTCGGGCTGCGTTGCGACGCCCCCGTCGAGGGCCTTGTCGCGTTACAAGGTGTCGAAGAAGCTCAACGAGCATTGGCCTTACAACCCAGTGGAACCGGGGTACCTACGTACGCGCCCCACTCCACACTCGTCGAGCAGATCTCTTCGCAAGTCTCTACCACACCGATCCCGGGCCGGGCTATTTCTCTGTGCCCCTCCGCCATCAGGGATCCGAGCTACTACGAGTCGCAAGCTCGTTTAAACGGAGAAGGGAGAGTCGGACACTCCGTAGCGCTGTGCCATCGGCAGTTCTTCTTTTTTGTTGCTGTTGTTGTTTTTGCTGGACCATCGGACCGCTGTCTCTGCCCGACAGGCGCATTGCACTACACTTGTAACACGTTCTACTGTCGGAAGCATTATCAGTGAAGTGCAGAGCCCTTCATCGCTGTGACATGTGTAAGACCGGTATCCATACGTGGTAGCCGTGAGCTTCTATAGCGTCTGACGCCAAGTTGCCATCTGACTGCAATTAGCAATTGCAATTGGTAGCTACCTATTTAGTTATCCATGCCAAAGGCTGCGCCCAGTCGATATAGGGTGGAAGCCTATTAGCGGTGCGGTGGGGTAAGCAAATGGGGAATGGACTGTAGTTCAGATCTTATTTAGGCGGCTAGGTTGGTACCACCCGTCGTTAATCGTCTATCATTTTGCTGCTTTCCTTTATGTTTTACGTTTTACCCTATATCCCACATTTACACACCTCTATTTGTCTTCCTAGTTCTATCTTTTTTCCATATTTTTGTTCTTTCCCGATCCTATCTTTCTAGTGCTATCCCACCGGAATGTACCCCTTTTCAGGGACTGTGCCTCTATCAGCAGACCCAGAATTCCCGCCACCGCTCTAAGCTACTACAGTGGTTTCGCGATAAGCGCATATTGGGCGTGGATGAGGTCTGTATGCGTTTATCGTGATTATTCGCTTATCAAATTGTTACATACGGAGCCCATATTTGAAACATTCCTAACCGTCAAAACATTTATTCAAAAAAGCTGGTAATTCTGGTCTGGCGCGATGCCTGCGACCGCTCGCGCTTCAACTGTCTCTGAGTAGACCGCAGGGCATTGACAATTAGAGGGTCTATGGCATCATGACTCTCGAGCAGATGGCGAACAACAACCACCGCCGGCAATTTTTCCTCAAACCTCATCTCGTCAAGATATGAAACCTCGTCATCTGCATGCTCTGTCGCTTCCGTACTTCCGCGGATGACTGCGGCGGCCTCCTCTGCCAAATTGTCTTCATTAATGTCCTCAAAACAGTCATCCTCCCTGACCGGATTGAGAATTGAACGCACGGACATGTTCGCTCTCACATTGTCAGGCAACAGACTAGATAGAGCAGCCCGTATTCCCGCCACCTCCTCATCCTCAGAACTTCTTGGGTCTAGACAATTCCCATCCATTAGATCCGTGTGGTTCCAACAATTGGCCATAACACTTTTCGGAAGTTGATCCCATATGGTCCGCATCCACCTCATCGCCGTTAATTGGTCCAATTTATAAATTTCCCCGACACCAGCATCCCCACGGTCCAAAGAATGCTCGTACTGTAGTCGCCGGTACCTCACCTTAAGAGCTGCAATAATTCCGGTATCCATAGGTTGCAACTTTGACGTGGTATTGGGGGGAAGAAACACAATCTCTACGTTGTCTAACGGAGGAAGTGAGTCAACATGTCCATGGCCAGAACAGTTATCAAGCAGCAAGACAACGTTTCGATTAGTGTAGTGCAATGTGCCTGTCAGGCCGGAACCAGGGTCCAACGGTCCAGCAACATCACAACCAACAAACAACAACCAACAAGAGTTGCCGACGGCACAGCCCTACGGAGTGTCCGATTCTCCCTTTCCCTTTAAATGGGTTTGCGGCCCACAGTAGCTCAAGTCCCTGATAGGGGGGGGGCAAAAGGAAGAGGCCCGCCCCGGGACGAATGGTGGTAGAGTCTTGTACAGGCAGCTGCTCGGCGAGTTCGGGGCGGCAATTGGGAAGCCGAGCCCGATGGGTCGTAAAGCCAATGCTCGCGGAGCGCCTGTTACACCTTATACCCTTGATAAGGTCTTCGACGGGGGCGTCGCAACGCAGCCCGACGGGAATTAGCAAACACTTAGCAGCGCTACACCTCCGTACTGCCCGATGGCAAAGTACCGATACCGGAACGGTCGCAACCTGTATCCGATGGAACCAACACTGTCTTGTATACACAACAGGACCTTCGAGGGAAACGTCGTCGCAACAGCCTCCGTCGGTGGTCGTAAACAAGTAGCAGCGCTACACCCACGTGTCGCCCGATGGCCAAGACACCTACACCGGTCCGGTCGCAACCAAAGCCGATGGCACCAACACAAGATAAGGGAATAGAAATAGAGATAGAGATAGAAATAGAAAAGGATAGGTAAAATAAAGGAAAAGGAAAGGGAACCCCCGAGCGCAAAGGATAACGTAATCTGTGGTAAAAGGGAGCGTCTTGGGAAAGACGGACTTCCACCAAGGCTATATTCAACTCTGGCAACTCGGGTTACCTTTACTGACTTGGTCGTCGGAGGGCTAAGGTATATATCGCCCCGCCGGAGCCACTACAGTAGCTCGCGGCGCTAGATCCTAGATCTAATCTAGTGTCAGCAAAATTAATGCCAACTAATTAACTAAATAAAATAAAATAATTAAAAATTAAAAATTAAAACTGTGCAATTAATCACACGTGGGTCCCCCAACCCGGACTATTTTTCATATCCAAATATTTTTCTTTCTTTTCACCCCCCTTTTCAGATGCATATTGCACTACATATCCCCCTTCTGAGCGTCCTTGCACATCGGCTACACTCCTTGATCTCCAACTCCTTCTTCTCTTCTCGACCCCTTCCTTCTCCATTCCTGACCGACGGTCTCCGCATGAGCAAGGACAAGACGAATCCCACGTGTCCTCCACCCCCTGAGCTCGCGGGCGAAAATACTGCCCGTCGTCGCACCGGTGTCGGCTTCGCGAACAAGTCTCGCGCTTCCGTCCTCCTCCTCTTGCTTGCAGTGTGCGTCCCCTTCCCGTTTTGCTACCTCCCCGGGCTACAACTAAGGGGTGTGGTGATCCTCCCTTTTTTTAAAAATTTGAGCAAGAGAAAATGGACGTGAACTCAGGGTGCGTCATCCATAATTTTTTTCTATTGCTCTTCGCATTCTGTCAGTTAGCTCGAGGCGACACATCTTCGCGAACTCGCACCTTCGTCAAGACTGAGCCTGTCCAACGGAGTCTTTTGTCGCTGTAGGACCGCCACATCCATCGGCCACCCTGTTACGCGTAGTCCAAACACCATCCCATCCTTGTGATCGATCATGTAGATCTACACGTATCCAACTAGCGTGTCGACTGCATTCCGCATATCATCCTGCAGGTCTGGTCGGACCGGATTTCCCGACACCACTGTTTTCTTGTCCTCGTGTAACCCTCCTGTTCGTCTCCGGTCACACCTTGGTCCTTAGACTTCCTCTTCTTTTTCTGCGTACCGTCAATGCGGTCGCTTCCTCTATCCCCAACTTCCTCCTTCTTTTTTTGTTTTTCTCGCGAGTTCAGTAGGTCCGTTTCTCGCTTGCATCCCTCACTGAGGGGGTGCTGACTCCCCTGTAGTCTCTAAACGCGATCCGAATATGCGGACCATCCGGGTGATGTGTTCTAGTAGCGTGGAATCGAATCAAAAAGACAGTTTTCTTTTCCCGGTGTGTGTTCCTCGATGTTCGAACATCGATACATCCTCATCCATGGTGGTACCGTCTGCCTTGATCGCCTTGGCGAAGTCCCCCTCGAGATCCATCTCTCCTTTTCCTGCTCGTCAGCTTTGCACGCACAGAGTTACTGTACGTCTCCGTTTCGCAGGCTTGTCTTCTCGTACATTTTGTTAACTTAATGCTGACGACGTCCTCGTCGTCGCTTTGTCAGATTCACCTTCCGAACCCCTTTTGTGTGGTCTCTCGAAGCTTTCGAACAACCACATCCATTCTCCTCGTGCTCCCAAAAAACCTTTCTCTCCTGGTACCCCATTCCTTTCTTTGTCGAACCGGATGGCGTTGGCTCGCGCGTCACCTTCGGCGGTGGTGTGCGCGTCGCGGGGCCCCGATCCGCTTACGGTTATTTCCTAGGGCGGCTTGTCAACATCCCATTGTAGGGTCGCGTCCTCTGCGTCTACACAAAAAAATAATGATGATGGAGAAGGGAGGGGGGAACGAGGATATGGCGTCAACTGTATCCCTTTTGCGCTTATCGGTTAGCAGAGTTTGCTGGCCTCGAGCGGGGGGAGGGAAGGGGTATCGAGACTTCAATCTGTCTTTCTCTCCTGCTTGTCATCTCCTCGGTCTTAGTTTGACCTCTACGCGGGCGACGCCCTTGGCATAGCAAACCGGAGTCTCCTATGGGGGTGTCCGTCAGCGTTCGTGATATTCACAAACAACCATCCTCAGTTGTAATTTGGGGCATTTGGGAAAAGTGGAGGGGGGGTTTGGTTCTCAAGCTTCCTCCTCTTCTCATTTCCGTGGTCCCCAGATCGGCGCCTGGGGTCTGATGACAACAAACGTGATACGTGTGCATTTCCCAACGACGGCCGCTGCTTTCCTTAATTCTTCTTTTTAAAATATTCTCACGGCCGCTTCACACGTGTGTAGCTGTGCACTGTCTGCCGGTGGTTTTCGTTTCTAAGTCAATAGAATGACTCGTCCCTCGTTTTGTTGGCTGCACACAACGTCCTCGTGCGACTACCTCTGCCGCCGGCATGTCGTGTCGTCACTTCCAGCGTGCTTCCGACCCCCTGGTCGTCTTCTGTTCCAATCTATGCTCCTCTTTGAATCCTGAGATACCTCCTCTTGATTCGTACTCCCTTCGTACAACCTCCTTCACTTCCTGCCGAACCGTACTGACCGTGTGTACGCGAAGTCGTCAGCCTGCGTTCCGCGTAGCAAAAATTGCAACTTCCCGCGACGCGTTCCCACGTCCCTGATATCCACCTATGGTCTATGCCAATTTTTCCTCCACTTTTTCGTGCATCCTACCCTCACTTGGGGGTTATAGTCAAACACGCAGCTCCTCCAGCACACCTTTTTGTCCTCACCCCTAAATTGATTTCGACAAACCCACGTAGTACGTCTCCGTTACGCAATTCTTCTCCAACTACAATCCCTCGTTCCCGCAAAATTTCCAACGTCTTTCTTCCGTCGACCAGAGATCGTCCTCCTTTCCCACACACCAGCGGTGTTCACATAGGCTTTCGTAGGTAGCGCTAGCAGAAGTCGTCGAATACAATACTGTACCAAGCCTCGCTGTTCAGCTCAACCAAGACAATGTCTTCAATCCTTCATTTCGTCTGCGGGTGTTGCTTCACGGCCGGGGTGAACGTAAATTAGAAACGTGAGCTATGGCATCGTCAGTCCTTGCGGCTGACAGACGATTTGTCGGAATCAAGCTTGTCGAGCTACCCGATCTCTCTGTCGGGGTCGTCCTCATCACTGTGGTCGCCCGAGGCGTCTGTTGTGTTCTCCTGAAACTACGCACGCTCGCTCCGCAATGGCCGACCTAGGTGCGTCTCGGGAAGGGAAAACAAACATAAAAAAACAAAACAACAAAAAAAAACAAAAACGAAACAGAACAGTTAAGAAGGTAAAAACATAGGAAATTGGTTGCGGCTCGCGTTTTCTTTTCGCTTTCCGTCATCACATTCCGTAAGGAGCTCATCCTGGTCTCTCGCGTGCGACTTGCGGCGGGAGGAGCAGTTTCTTCCTCCGGAAATAGGTCACCGCTGCGCTGCGCGGTAGCTGAGAAATCGGCTCCCACGTTGCGTCCTCAATCGTGTAGCCATACCATTCGACCTTGAGAATTAATTTTCCATCTTGATAAGCGTGGTCGACTATTTTGTCGATCACGTACTCCTGACCCCCGGTTCCTTCTTCCTGCGTGTCCAACTGTCCGTCCCCCTTCCGAAGAGCCAGCGACTCATCCTCCTCCTGCTCTTCCGAACCTCCCATCTCTCGTAGATCGGGCGGGATGCCCACAGCTTCCTGATTTATCAAGGATCCGTCATCCGTCCCATCCTTCGCTTGCGCGGCGGGTTCTTCTCGTTCCCCTTCTCGATTGAGGAATTGTAGCGCTTGTCGTAGCCCGACTATCGGCGTGTAGTCCATGGGACTAGGGGCTAATTCGACTCTATCTCGCGACACGCGCTCTTCCTGGTCGCCGATGGAAATGACGACCGTATTCTCAGTTGACTCCTTCACTTGATACGGACCCGTAGCCACTTGTGCCAACTTATGTTTCGGCTCGGTGGCCGTGCCCTGCTCCTTTCGAAGGAATACGTAGGATCCTGAAGGGATGTCATACTTCGGTTTGCGAAGCCTTGCGTCAAAGTTTCGCTTGTAGCGCGCTTGTTCTTTTCGCAGGCTCTTATCAGCGCCTTTCATCAGGCTTTCCAACCACGACTGCCATTTCAGGTAGTACGCTCGATTCGAGCTAAATCCTTCCAAACTTGGCTGTGCTTGTAACGCAATGCTTCTCGGCGCCAGAGCTAACACCAGCTCGAAGGGCGCGATGTTCGTAGTTCGATGAACTTGCGTGTTGTATGCGAGCGTCACGGCGTCGCTAAATAGGTCCCAGTCCTTGGGATGCTCTCCAACATATTTTCGCAACGCGGAAGTCAGCGTGCGGTTAAACCTCTCAACTTGGCCGTTGGCTTGCGGGTGGTACGTAGTCGTGAACACATTGCGTATGCCGAGAATTCGACAGACGTTCTGAAAGAACCGGGCCGTGAACTGTGTTCCATTGTCGGACAGCAGCTTGACCGGTGGTCCGTACACGAATACCCAATGGTGAACGAAGGCTTGTGCGATGTGCGCAGCTGATATCTTCTTCAACGGTACGGTTCGTACCAGTTTCGAGTATCGATCGCTGATCACGAGAATATACCGATTTCCTCGTTTAGTTGTAACTAGCTCGCCGAGGATGTCGATGGCGACAAACTCCAGCGGAGCTTTGGGCGTGAACAGCTTCATTTCCTTCGTGTTTCTTCTTAACTTCACCCTTTCCCGCGCACATGCGGCGCAATTCTTCGCGACTGCGTAGTAGTCTAGGGCCATCGTAGGCCAGTAGAAATATCTTCTCAATGTCTTGTAAAGATTCCTGCCTCCCGGGTGTCCTGCCAATTTTGCGTAATGGCTTAACCCTAGGACACGGTCCCTTAACGATTTTGGTATCACCACTTGTACAAACTCCGCCCGGGTACGACATAGAGTTCCTTCGAGTTCCTCGGTCTCCATGCTGAACGTTCTCACCTTTCCGGCGTCCATTTCTTCCTTGATGCGGTTGCAGAAGGGGTCGACGGTTTGCTCGCGAATGAGCTCCTCCGGGGTGACAGCTTGGAATTGATCGAGGCGCTCAGGGGCGGTCCCCCCCTCAAGAGCGAGGATGTCGTCTAACGCGTCAAAACTGTCCTCGTCCTCCACTGTTCCCTCGGTCGGTTCGGCCGTAAAGCATGGAATTTCGTCGTCGATTTCGTCGACGGTTTCTCCTGCGGTCCGTCATCTTGACAGGGCATCAGCTTGGCTGCTCGCCTTTCCCTTCTTGTACTTGATTTCGAAATCGAATTCCGAGAGGCGGAGCCTCCATCGGATTAATCTCCCGCTGGGGTCGGTTACGTTCATCAACCACCTCAATTAGGCATGGTCGGTATGCACAATGAAGTGCTCGCCATATAGATATGGTCTTAGAGTCTGTCCGGCCCAAATTACCGCTAGACATTTTTTTCTGATACAGAATAGTTTCTCTCGGCTGCGGCTAACGTTCTTGAAAAGAACCCGATGGGTTTACGTTGCGCATCCGGATGCGTTTGAAATAATGCAGCGCCGATTTGATAGTCGCTTGCAACGGTGTCTACCGAGTATGGTAGGTCCTTCTTCGGCAGCGCCAACACCGGTGGCGCCAAGATAGCGTCTTTGAGCTTATGAAAAGCTTTTTCGCATGGTTCGTCGAATCCTTCCAACTGGACCGGTTGTCCCTTCTTCAATAGTTGACTGAGCGGATGCGCGATTTTCGCGTAATGTGGGACAAACCTGCGGTAGACATTGCAGAGTCCGAAGAAGCTCCTGAGCTGGGTCTGCGTTTGAGGGTACCTCACTTGTTCCAATGCGGCGATTTGCGCGGCGTCAACTTCCAATGTACCCGGCCGAACGACATGGCCCAGGTACTTGATCTTTTCGACGAAAAATTCGCACTTGCGAAGCTTGAGCTTCACACTTGCCTTTTCCAATACAGACAGTATTTCGTCAACGTGGACGACGTGCTCCTCCCAGGATTTGCTGAAGATGATGATATCATCTAGATATACCAGACAGCATTTCCGGCGGAACGGAGAGAGCAGGATATCCATTGCTCTCTGGAACGTCGCTGGCGCGTTGGTTAGCCCGAAGGGCATTCTTGAGAAGCGATACAGACCTGAGTGACACGAAAACGCGGTCTTGTCGCGGTCGCACTCAGGGATAGGCATCTGCCAATACCCTTAAATCGCGTCCAACGCGGAAAAGACCTTGGTGTCTCCCAACGAGTCCAAACACTCATCCATGCGCGGCAAAGGGTACGTGTCCTTCACCGTTACCGCGTTTAACCGGCGGTAGTCTACGCAAAAGCGCATCGATCCGTCCGGCTTGGGCACTAATAAAACGGGCGACGCCCATTCTGACTGCGCCGGCTCGATGACTCCTGCTTCTAACATCTTCTGTACTTCTGCGTCCTCGACTTCCCGAGCCTTTGGACCGGCTCGGTAGGGAGCTTGTGCAATTGGCCTTGTATCCGGGGCCAGTTCAATCCGGTGGACCGTAGTGTTGATCTCACCAAGGGTCCCATCCCACATGCGGGAATATTTTTTCAACATCCGGCGGAATCTTTCGCGCAGCCGGTCCGGCACGTGGCTCAGGTCGAGCTCCTCCACGTCCGGCGGGGGAGGCTCAATCCGCCGCTCCGGCTTCGTAGTTGCCGTCGCGGAGAGCCCTTCCTCCCGTTCTCATTGCTGGTCCTCGCGATCTTGTTCCGACGGTTCGCATCTTCTCTCGCCCGTAGGCGGCGGGTAGAATTAGTAAATTTTGCCTCATCCCTTTCTTGAATTCCAAGTACCTCACCAGTGATGGTATTGCTCTTGAATACGGCCCTCGGGTGCGGTAGTAGTTCCGCTACCACCTGGCCTTTTTGAACCCTGACAGGGTAATTCCTAAAATTCGCTACAAGCAATCTAAAAGGTTTGTCAGGCTCAACCTGAACTACACCGTTGGTGCTTACCAGTCCGTGCTTGTTGTATAGGGGTGCGTAGGGTTGAACGACGACCAACCCAGTTCTCTTCGAGGCGCATTCGACCATGCGTTGCGTCCCTGGCCCAATGGTCGTGGCTCTTGCCACCTTCATTCACCCTGGGGGAAACTCGCTCCCCTTTTGCATCGGTCTCGCCCTCTCCGGGAACCAAATGCTTCTTTGATCTTCTCGCCGAGAATTGCCGTAAGATCGGAACCTCCGAGAAGTCCGCCAACTCAACCGTCCTCTTTCGTCGGTAGATAGCCTCCACGAACCTATCGCAATAGTCCGCTCCTAGAATTAGAGGGACTGCGAGTTTTTCACAAACTATAAATTCGACTGAAGCCACGAAACTTCCAAGTCTCACAGGCATTTTGAGCGTACCTAGAGTTCGGAGTGGCCTGTTATTCGCATCGCCGATGTCTTGGGTCGGTCCGAAGGACACAAGAGTTTCCATTCCTGCGGGAAGCTCGGATCTCCGGATGAGATTAAGTCCCGCGCCGGTGTCCAACACGGACAGTACACGCACAACGATGTCATTCAGATATGATGCCATGGGATTTAGAGTGGGATGTATTGAAATTGCAGCAATTGATTAATGCTAGGGAGCAACGGATATGTATTATGACAACAACAATATACCCTCTTTGAAGCAAAAGGCCAATCAGTAATTGTCATCAGACTCATTGGTTGCTAGCATTGATAGATGGATTTCGCATCCAACACAGCTAGTGCTACAAGAGATACTATTATAGTTGGACATTGCATCATTTTATTGTTTGGAGCAACAATTTCATTGCCCCGGAATCAAAACATGTGCTGATTCAGAGTGATGGTCGAACAGATACACAGTAGTTAGCTCATTACTGGGGAACAACTGTTTTTAATACCACCGAAGTAATTCATGCGTTGGATACACAACCACTGATACTTTCTGTAGACACTGATTTCTGTAGCAAAAAAGATGTTGTTAGCAATAAACCTGTTCGAACGTAACGATAGATTTCGATGCCTACCAGAAGCTGAATCCAGAGAGGAATTACGTTGAAAGTAATGAGTCAAAAGCTATGGAAACAAAAGGTTTACGGGTATGACTTATTGACCTGCAAGCTGAAAGTACAATATCTTAGAACTATTAAAAATGGGAAACAGTAACCAATAACTGTGATCAAAATATATACCATTTTCTCTGCCCTCAAGAATTTTTGTATGATTAGCTGCCCGATTCATGCGATTCGTGGTGGATATCCAGCTTTCCTGTCAAACCAGTGAAATAATTCCCCAGAAAATATATTGCCCTTGTGTCCCACCCGCTTGGATATCTGGTCAATTTGACAGTGGAAAACTCCATCATGGCCACATGCATGGAAAATCGATATGCGTCGGACTGCATTCGTGAGGTACAATAGTTGGAAATCTGCGGTATTCATGTTCGATCTCGTGCGGAGAAAGCCATTTGATAAATCACATCGAATTACCACTGCCCATGGTGATTCCTCCTCTTCCCTTTCAATAATACCAATCACAGCAAATCGTGCTACTGTAACTATTCCATTTTCTTGTGGAAACAACAGTCGATCAGGTCTTTGGATGCACTCTGGCGATACTGATGTCTCCACTACGCATCCAGTATAGATTAACTCGTGCGAAGCCGACTGCTGACCACCATTTCCAAACTTCATATTGCGAACTCTCCTCGCATTCTTGCGAAGATGTGCAGCCTATTGTTCTCCGTAGCCATACTCCAAATAGTACTTTCGGAGAAGCTTTTCACCATGGCAAAGGAGCTCTTGTACATCTATGGTAGCGTTCGTGCCGATCTGCATAGCCTTCATATCACTTCCTTTCAAATTCCCAGATGTCTTCCATGTAACCTCATTTGAATGTAAACGGAAGGCATTTCCTTCTCCCTGCACGATATGAAGTAGAGGTTCTACAAGGACAGCGTTGACGAGCTCGTCTGCCTGCTTAACTAACCTGTGATGTTCTTCGTTTGGTTCTACCATTTCGGTCATTTGGCTACCTATAAGCAGTCTTCGGAGACCTCGTTTGTATTTTTCTTCAGAATCTGAATTACTTTTCTTAACTCCTTCATGCAAGAGTGATATCCTTCCTTGCCAGTCATTCCCCAAACAGTGCGCCACAGCAGAAATTTGTGGGTTATGATGATTGCTTTCGTTATACACCGCTTCAGAGGCTGGTGCGCGTTCTCCAGTACAAGCTCCGTAAAGTGCTTGACATGACCAAATGCTGGTAACCAATGGAAGTACAGTTCGAGAAGTCTGTGTAAGTTTGGTTTGTCTAATTGTTTCCGTGCAACCTCCAGCTCCACACATAGCGCATCTACTTGTTCGAGATACGAAACGGCGAGATCTTGAATATTGCAAATGTATTTGTTGTTTGATTTTGTCAGATCGAAGCATGCAACATCGTTAGGGTGGTCAACTCCCTGCTCCGGCCACCAATACGTCAAACCAATCAGTCTGTTCAGGCACTCGAGCGCTTCAAGAACACGTCCTTGTACTTCATCTTCCAATTTCAGGGCGTTGATGATGTTTCTGTAAACGGGAACACAGCACAGAAGCATGCAAAAAGTTGATGAGAGACTCATCCCATGCAGGGTTCCTTTTGAAACGTGGTACGTCGAACACTGCCGTATGAGCCCATTTTCACTAAGCGCAGAACAAACCATATAATCCATTCTTTGTTTCCACTCCTTGCCAGGCAGAACAGCAAAAGCAGGTTGCATAATATCTTTGGCTAATCCGCTGAGCAGATGGTCCGGAGCGATGATATTCGATCGGTACGGGTCGAAAAGCCCAGACACAACTGGTCCACCATGATTGGCCCTTTGAATGTCCGATCGGACTTTCTGAAGCTCAGAATGAAGCTTAAGCAGTGGGCATGACTCATTGCTTACTCTCGTGGTTGAATACATTCCCAAAAGATTACAATCATTGTCGTCAATACCTCTCTCGCGAAGGGCCCAATGCCGATCGGCAGTTGTAAGGACAGAAGAGTTGGAAGCATGTAAAATGGTTGTATATCCAAGAGAGCTTCTATCTGCACCCCTGTGTTTGCGTACAGAACATGCAGTGCAGGGTGAATTAGCGCGATGTCCTAAGAGGTCAACACCATGCGCCGACTCCAGGTAATCGCCGAGAAATCCAACAACATCTATAAAAATCCTCACTTCGTCCCCGTCTGGTGACCTTCCTTCAATCCCATCAACGCAGGCTCTCAGCAAATCCGGGATGATATGTAGCATGAGCTGGTTTGTGCTGACACCCGGTGGAGTAAGGCCAATGAGCCTTGTAGCAGCGCGCGTGGATCTATCACGCGGCAATAAGCCGAGCGGCAGCATGTAAAAACCACCTACGGACCCTTTCTGGAACGTCGGGGAAAGCGGCTGGAAGTCATCACAGTACAAGAGAACTCTGTATACCACATACGGGGTCCCATCTTGCAGTATACCTTTGCAATTTGATTTAGGGACGACTCTGGACCTTGCCCCACTTGCTACATCTAGATCATTGGCATCATTGCAGTCGAGACGCACATGCCCCACTACTTCGTGACTTGCCAACAAATCATCATGGCCGAACGAAAGTGAAACCTCATTGCGACTGAAGTCCTCTTCACAATTCTCTTCCTCACTGCCACATAAGTCTGAAGTCTTAACAAACAGCAGGCGGACAGATTTCACACCGTCATGTTTCCAATATCTATAGACGACAAGCACACAAAGTTCCAGTGGGTCTTGCGATTGACCAGGGAGAAGCAAACATACGATATCCCCGGGGAGCAAGTTATCACGATCCGACGGGACAGTGACTTCCCTCCGTAGCCGTTGTCGCTTCCGAAATCGGTTGTTTCTTGAATGCTGAATTTCCTGGTTTCGGACTCTTGACATATTTTCCATTCCAATTTTCTTCATTGCCGATGCTCTTGAAAGTCTCCTAATCAGATATCTTGCCGAGCCATGGGCTCTACTTTGTGCTAGTTCTGAACTTGAAGAAATGCTATCCTCCGAACCTACGCACCAAACAGACGAAACAGTCCCGCTCAATGTGCAACCATGATTTGTGAAGCCTATTACCTTGTACTCACTCACAACGGAATCAATTTTGGAATAATCGAGTAATGAAGTTCGCGGCCGCACAAAATTGATGTCGACAAGAACTTTGGCTCCTGGGAATACTTTCACGGGCCTCCTCCTGAAGGTCGCAAAAATGAACTCCCCGGCATTCAAAACACTGGCTCGGTCACGCACTATTTCTGAATTCTCAATTGAGTCCTTCATATGGCCTTGACAGAACATACTGTCATAGAGGGGATACGTGAGAACATCAAGCTTCGCCCACTCGGACAGAAGAATAACCCGAACGGGGGCAGACATTTCCCGATTTAAGTCTTCGGTGTTCTCTCCATATTCCTGAAAAGTAGGAGGGGTAGGTTTTACCTTCGCCATGTCGATTTTAAAGTGTTCGATCGAGCTCCGAGGAAGACACCATTTCAGTATGTGTGGGAAGATCGTGCGTTGAATAGCCGAGTAAGATGGTAGTTGCCAACCGGTACTGTTCCATTTCAAAAGATCTCGAAGTAGATTGTACTGTTTCACAGTGTACCTGACGCTCCCACAAACAGTTACCAGACCTAATATGTTTGTCCACGGCGAAATAACCTTACGCAAGTCTGTCAGACGTTTCTGGAGGCATTCTAACTCAGTCGGGTACTGAACCTTTGCATTTCTCCGGAAGAACCTCATTATTCGGCAACTGGTATTCAGGGTTTTGATCTGAGATATCTGATGTTTGCCATTCTGGAAACTCTACCATGAACGGAATGTCAACGTTATCTGCTGTGCGATGTGTTGGATCAGTGGCAGAACTGCGTTTGAGGGTCCCTGACTGATAAAAATCCAGATTTCTATGAATGTTCTCATGTCCGGCGAGGCGGGCAATATTGGCGACATCTTCATGCAATCGGCTAGCGGTCTTTTCTCCATCTTGATGCCCAGAGTGTTGAGTAATCACCTGAGAGGGGGATTGTCAGCGCCTAAGAACGAATGCGGCTTGTTTTCTTCGTGGTTTGCAATAGAATGCGAGCGATCGCCATCGCAAAGAGCTGCAAGTAGACCTGGGCGGGACTGCAGAAATTCCAGCCACCTTCCAGAGTTTTGTGCTCGCCTTCGTCTGCTATGATTGACATCGATTGGATTCCCACCGCGAGAGAGGATCTTACGCGAGCGCATGGTGTCTTCAAAATATTGATTCAAACTGTGCCATCGTCCAGTTGTAAGCAAACTGAGATGCATTTGACAGGAGAAGGGCTTGGTGGAATCAGGATCAGCACAGCACACCAGTCTGGCGCAGTGCAGTTACAATTATTTCATTCGAGAGAGCATGACTTGTTCGTTTTCAGTCAATTCAACTACTAACAGGCCTGCATCGGTGGATGTAGTTGATTCTCGGGTCTGATTGGATATTTTGTTCTTGAACATGGCAGTACTGTACAATCGTCACACACGTGCAGGTCCTTGAAGCCGTTTTGATGCGCGAGGACGTTGAGCTGTGGGAGACCACACCGGCCTGCGGGTATACCATGTCATGGTGAAGGGGGGAGATGAGAAGAAGCGTGTGAGAAAGGGGGTGGAGGGGGAGAGGTAGGAAGAAGGGTTTGCGAATTTGGAGTGGGATGACGGCGGGATGGGGAAATAGTCAACTTGGGACGGGAGAGTGCGGCAATGTTCAAGTGCGGCAATGTTCGAGTGCGGCAATGTTCGAGTGCGGAATGGAAAGATATTATTGAAATTTTATTGGCCATGCCCGAAATGTGCAGTGCAGCCAATCGCCGCGCAGGACTAGAACAATGCCGGCAAGGTTGGTGACGACGTGACATTCCCCCCTCGCCCCACTTGTCGATCCACCACAGCTTGATCCTCTTCCTCCAATCACTCCCCGCCGAACATCGTCCGTCCCTTTCCCCATGACCTATCTCAGCATCAAGCTGCTTCTCTGTCGCATGCTGTCCACACCCAGAGTTTTCACAATCACTGTCGTCAGAGTTTTCCATCATTAATTCGCTGGAGTGTCCAAGGAGGAGCTCCAGAAACTCCTCCGTGGACACTCCAGCGACTTCCAGCTGACCTGGAAAGAACTTCTCCTCATTCCTACCTTCACCGCGGAAGCGCTGCCAAGATTTGGTATGCTATACCTCCGAAATACGCAGAGGCCTTCGAGACATATGCTGCCGAGAATGGTTTCAATGATCGACTGGCTAAGGACCAGCCTTCTGCACAGAGATATCTGATGTGCAAGACAACCATGTTTGATCTGAGGGAACTGAAAAGCCGCCATGGCAAGCGATCGGAACCATGTGCCTGCCACCCGAAAACGTCACACTTTTTCGATCTCCGTGGCAAACAATTAGGTCACGCTGAATTTTTTGAAATCATCTACTAGCATTCCCATGCACAGAGAGCGACCTTCAATAATGCTTTGAGCTTCGGTGGGGATATTTTTTACTATTCCCTATGTGGCCAAGCCGGGCACCATGCGCATCTGCTTCGTCCAGGTGCTGTGCGACTTCGGCGTCATCTAAGGTATGCGATCCCCATGGGCACCGTCACTGCCCCCGTTGTTTATCGGGGTTAGAGTGCGGGATGTGGGGCGCGGCAAGGCACGAGTTTAGGTTAGGGATGTGCCACTGTACAGTATGTGCTAAAGACTTCTCACTGTTCCGCGGAAAGGGCATGCATGCGTGAAGAAATCGGGACAAGTATCATCCAACTTTGTTCGCAAGAGGACGGGGCAGCAATTCTTTACCTATTCACACATTTCGCATCGCGACTTTCGCATCGCAATCAATTGCTTTAATTGTCTTGTTCGGTGCACACAGATTCAAAGCGTTCTCATGCCTGTTCTTTGCCTTGCCACAACAAAATGAAAGGATCCATAGCATCTTTATTCTCAACAGTACAGGCGAATTCATTATCGCAAAGCACTATCGCGGCAACACCAGTCGCACGGAAAGAAGTGCATTTTGGAATCAAACAGCCAAATCCGCGCGCGGCATTCCCATCGAAGCGCCCCCTTTCCTCCCCGCCCCGAAAGGCGCCCTGATCCATCTGCACCGCAACGGCCTCTTCTTCCTAGCCTCCGTCCTCACAGACACCCAACCTATTTTCGTGACCTAATTACTCTAGTCTCTCGCCGATGTCTTCGTCGATTTGGGTTTTGCCAAAAACTTGAGAAAGGTATTTGGTTCCGTTCCATTCTGGTGGTTTTTCCCGACCAGGGTTTACGTCGAAGGGGATGGATTGGACTACGAACGTCTAACTCTCCCTGATCTTCGCCCTGTGACCGTGTAGTTCGCGAGGAGACGGCTAACCACTTTGCAGGGTATAGGTGCGACTGAATTTTTTGATTAGTCGCTTCTGCAAGGCAGTTTTCTTTACTATCTCGCTCCAGCTTCCACCTGAAGAATGAAAAAAGCAGCAGCGACATACATCGTGACTTCTAGCATGGTGATTGATCTAGTACATAACTTTTTACAAGGTGAAAACCATCCGGAAGCTATCGTGAAACCGCAATTTTTCGCATAAGGTCACCTCGCCCACCTGCCAAGGCGACTAATCGCGCAGTTTCCTCTTCTTGGTCGCCATCAATAAGTTTCCGGAGACCTCCTTGAACAAAAGTTGAACATAGAGCCTTCAATTCTGATGAGGTGAGCCGCGGCACGTCAATGTATAGGTTTCTCTTCGTCTGAGAATCTTGGACCCGCTTCCTAAAACTAGAGCACCATTTTTTGCCACTTGGGTCCGAAAGCGTTTCAATGGAAAGCGGGAAATCAAGCCCAGACCGCACACGCGATTTTCTGTATGGCTCGAAAGCATGCGTCGGGTCAACTGCGAGCATGACGAAGCCGTTTCGCATTTCTTGAGAGGTCTTTTCAATAGCATAGCGCCCAAAATCTTCACCGACTACTCGAATCGCATTGGAATGCATGCGTTGAAGGCGATCGTTGACGAGACATGTCATTCCGACAAATTTGTCGTAATTGTCAATGATGAGAGCGACTGGTTTGTCCTCACAAGCGCAAAGTTGGCGAATGAGCTGATGGAAGACCTCTCCCGCGGAAGTAGGAGTTTGCCTCCAGTTGGAATCAATATCACTTAGCAGGCGATCCCCCAACTCAACAAGGTCGAGTAAAGAGACGCAACTCTCGGTGAGCGAGGTGCTAAATTGCGTGTCACACACAATCTGAGCGAGATCTCCGCTATGTGTTTGAAGCAAATCTTTAAATACTTGATGCATTTGATGTGGACGATCGTAGTATCTGACGGCGGAGAGACCATCCATGACAGGGTCCATCTCGTCGACGGCCTTTGCGCAGAAAAAGCCGCGACCGTCGGTCCAGCTTTCCGGGTACGGAATGTAAAGCACAATGAAACCCTTGAGTCGCGCAAAAGCGGCTGTTTGTTCAACAAGGGAAGTCTTCCCGACCCCTTTCGAACCATCCAATACGACCAGTTGTGGAGCGTCCTCTCGTTCTCCTTGTGCGTCCTCATCCGTTTTCGGTAGATAGGGTGCCATCAGTTGCTCACGAATTAGCACGGTAGCGTCACGGACGAGGGTTTTCTTGAAATCCGAATCATCATCTCGGCGGCGTTCTCCCTTAGGATCATCATCTCGACGGCGTTCTCCCTTGGGCGAATCCACGGCAGGGAATACTTCCGGTAAAAGGTGCTTCTTCAATTGCTCCATATATCCACTATTGGCTGAATCCTGCTCTCTTTGAGACTGTGGCTTTGGTATCCTGCTCGAGATACTCCTCGAAAACAATGAGGCCGATGTTTCACGACATGATGACGTTGGTGTTCGCCTGATCCCCAACATCACGAATCTTGGTAGCTGCAGCATCGCAGGCGTGTTCATTTTGAAGTCAGAGGGAAGGTGCTGGCCCCCCCCACTTTTTGGAGTGAAGATGGTCAGACAGATGAGTGAGGTGACACATCCTACTATGGGCAAACTCACAGTCGACTATTGCGATCAGAGTCCTCATCTGCTCAAGCCAACAAAAGAAAGAAGCCCTTTGAAACGTGTAATTTCGTACAGTATCTCCGTTTGATCCCGTTCTTGAAGATGACCACGTGTACACGTGCCACTGCGTGTGCTAAAGACTGCTCACTGTTCCGCGGAAAGAGCAAGAAGCATGCGTGAAGAAATCGGGACAAGCATCATCTAACTTTGTTCGCAAGAGGACGGGGCAGCAATTCTTCACCTACTCACACATTTAATATCGCAACTTTCGCATCGCAATCAATTGCTCTAATTGTCTTGTTCGGTGCACACAGGTTCAACGCATTCTCACGCCTGTCCTTTGCCTTGGCACAACAAAATGATTCACAGCATCTTTATTCTCAACAGTACAGGCGAAGTCATCATCGAAAAGCACTATCGGGGCAACACCAGTCGCACGGAAAGCAGTGCATTTTGGAATCAAACAGCCAAATCCGCGCGCGGCATTCCCATCGACGCGCCCCCTTTCCTCCCCACCCCGAAAGGCGCCCTGATCCATCTGCACCGCAACGGCCTCTTCTTCCTAGCCTCCGTCCTCACAGACACCCAACCTCTCTTCGTGACCCAATTCCTCGAGTCTCTCGCCGATGTCTTCGTCGACTAATTTGGGGAGCTTAACGAGCACGCCATCAAAGACGTCTTCATCACTGTGTACGAGCTCCTTCAAGAAATGCTCGACAACGCCTCTCCGCTCACTGTCGAACCCAACACACTCAAAGAACTCATCACCCCGCCCTCCATGATCAATCGCGTCTTTGAATCGCTCGGCGCCGACTCGGCCAAGGCGGCTACCATGTCCTATGCCTCTCCGCACACCCCATGGCGCCGCGCAAACGTCAAGTACCCCCAGAACGAAATCTTCGTTGACGTCATCGAAACCATTCACGCTACCTACTCCGCGACTCGCCATAACCTTTCCGATCTTCTCATTGCCGGTGTCGTCAAAGTCAAACTCTAGACTCTCGGGAAACCCCGATCTAGCGATGTGCATTCGAGCAAACGCTCCATTTGATGACGCCGCTTTACATCGCTGCGTCCTTCTCAACAGATACCAAGAGTCTGATCAGCTCGCCTTCGTCCCGCCTGAAGGCCCGTTCAAACTGATGACGTACAAGATCCGCGAAACAAACTCCCTCAACTTGCCAATCGATTTTCAATCTCAGATCAAATTCGACCATAACGCGTGCTCGGGCTCGGTATCCATCTCGCTGGTGCCTCAGTCCGCCTCCGCCGTCGCCCCCTCCTCGTCTGGTGCTTCGTCGTTTCCCTCCGGCTCAAAGAATGAACGCGGCGGGCGGCAAAGAGATTGGACTATCCGAGCCCGGCTCCGTGCTCTTTGAGCGCCAACTACGGCACCGTGCAGTTCGAGTCGACATCTGGAACATGTACATGGAACGTCGGGGCTGTGCCGCGGGGAAAGACGCCATCGCTCGTGGGGAAAATTACGCTGCGGGATGGGTCGGCGGCCGTTGCGGCCAACTCTCAGATTTTGGTGAGCTTCCGCATCCCCGGTTACTCGACGTCGGGGGTGTTCGTGGAAAGCTTGAAGATGCCTGTGCGCGAGACGCGCGCGGCCGTGCGCGCTTCGTAGGCGGCGCCGTCGTCGTCGGCCGGCGCGGCCGACGCGGCCGCGGCGCCGGACGGGGCGACGGGCACGGGTGGCTGTGGCGTGATGTGCTAGCCGTGGCAGGAGGTAGAGGAGGCGGTGGGATCATGAGCGACGGTGGGGTTTGTAGCGACGGTGGGATCAGCAGGGGCGAGGGCCGCGGCGGGGCCGTGCATGGTGGAGACGGGGCGGCGGCCGCGCTTGGAGGCGGCGGTGGACATCCGGAACGGTGGGGCGGGGCGGGCGGGGTGGGGGTAAGGAGGGACGAAAAACAAAGGGGAGGCGGTAAGGTTTGCGGTAGGCGTCTGGGTTTGGGAGGGGGAAGGGGGGAGGTCGACATGGTGAAGGTGGGAGGGGGATGGGGGGAGCGGGACGGGGGGAGCGGGATGGGGGGAGCGGGACGGGGGGAGCGGGATGGGGGGAGCGGGATGAGGGCCGGGCATCTGTCTGCAGCAGTTGTGTGTGTAAGGTATGTGCCGTATGTGGGGGAGGGCGTGGATACTTGTCCTCCAGCTGTTGACAGTTGGAGGGGAAGTTATTCCGAAAAAATGCACATCAGGGAATGAAGTTGCATTTTCTGGGAAGCGCTGGTAGGCCACGTCATAGATGCCGTGCATTTAACCAATCATACTGTGTACAGCTAAAAAACAATGTGGATCACAGCAATGAACATTTTTCGCTTCAGGCTGGAGAAACAGAAGCACTTAAAAAGGAGCCAGCTGCCCCTTCAATTACCGCAGCTAGCATCTACTACCTGCGAGAGAGCCATGTCTGCATTCGCCACCGCGCCAAAAGCCGCCACTCCTACCCCCTGAGCACCTCGCAATCCGCCCTGCCGCAGCTCTCACGCTCTCCCTAGCGCATGTACCTCTCCACCAGGGCGCCACCCAGTAGCGAAGGGCACACGCGTGACACCTCTGCCCAAATATACACACGTATCTGACGAGGACGACGACGCCAGGGCCCTGGCATGACTAAAGAAAAACAACGATCTTTTCACTAGAAACGGATCTACAGAAAACCCCTATTAGGGCTTGTTTGTTATAACTGCATATAACATGGCTTTCACTACTATGTCGCGGATCAGATGAAGAAAGATAGGGTTAAAGTAAGAATACTCCATCTGCGTGAGAAGGAACAATTTCGGCCCCTACATGACTTTCATCTTCACCACTTTGCATTTCGCGTGTAGAAAATACATTAGTTTTGTCGATCGACTTCAGATTGATTTTTGCGTACTCACGATCATTCATTCTGAGACCCTTAGTGTCAAGAACTCTCTTCATAACTGAATATCCAGGTAGAAATGACGAAAGCTTGGAAATACCGCATGTAACATCGTCTGGAGAGAGGTTTCCAAAGATGATGGAATCGTTGCTTTGACGGTCGTCAAGGGTGGCCTCCATAAAATCAGCCACGAGCGAACGAAACACTAATGCGACACACATAATGCTGCGTAAGGAGTTCTCGTGACCACGCAAAAAAGCCGCTTGCTCTTCACAGTGACAAAACTCTACCAGGAATCGAGTGGAAACGTCAATCAAATTGACTGCTTTTGTGAGCCTACGAACCTCACCTCCTCTCCTCTTCCTTGTGTTTGCGCCCTCGACAACCAGTACGTCATGTTCAACAACGAAAACCATATCGAGTCTGTCGACAACCAACTTTCGCATCCGACCGATATTGCCGGCGTCAACTTCGCTAGAAGCCTGAGAGCTGCGTATGGTTTTTGGGACATCATTAAGAGACTCAATTTCGAAATCATTTCCAGGGTATGCCCACCTGATCCTCAAAGTTGCTTGGCTTGCATCAGACTTGAAACTGTCCCAGTCTACCATCAAATACCCTAATTCCTCTGCGAAAATTGCTTTGCACCTTTCGCGTCCATCATGCAAAAAACCAGTTACAAGACTGATATTTTTTTTGCGCCGTGGAGTGCAATGTCACGCTTACAGGGGGTGCTCTTTACCACTGTCTTTCGCAGAATCAGCTTGTGTCCAGATGCACCAATGCGACGGCATTGGTTCCCGCGGGACTCTGGCACTGTTTCGAGATAAGCGCGAGCCTCTGAAACATCATCACCACGGATGAGACCCCTTTGAAGCCATCTTGGTTGATCAATTTTTCTGCACAATGTCGCACTTCTCGGCGATTTATCCACCTCACATGTGTCACATTGACCATGACGATTCCTTGCGCTGTGGTCACATGTAGCTGGCTGACTTCGACTTTCTGGGGATCTCAAAGTAGCCGTAGAGTCACCTTGGCCGTTGATTTCGGCCTCACCATCCCTTATGGAGTTGAAAACTCCAAGTCTATTATTGTGCAAGTTCACCAAAAGTGTAAGCACGAACGACTGTCTGAATTCGCAATGGCGGAATCCCACCCCCTTATGGAGAACATTTCGAGGCTGGTTTGGTTGCTTTCCGAAAATGATCGTTTCTAATGCCGTGGAACAGTTGTGAAGGAGCTGTCCAGAACCCCCCGCAATTTTGAATATTGTCACAGCGACATTAATACAAGCAATCCTGGTTAGAGCACCGCTTTTGAACACGTAGTCCGCATGCGGCGTCAGTTGATCGAGTTTTTCATTCCAAAGTGACAGAGAAGTTCTCGCTGAAGATGTCGATTTTGTGCTAGCGCCCAGACTTCGAGTCCCTCGAATTTCTTCGAGTTCTTTCTTGATTTGTTTTTGCTCCTCCCGTAGATCTGCAATTTTAGAGCACACTCGAGACTCGAAGCCTTTCATGTGATTCACAAAATCTTTCTCCATGCGCTTGAATATACCAAAAAGATATGCATTTGAAGCGGTCAAACTCGGAGGGACGCAATCATTCTCCTCTTCTCGACAGGATTCTGCTCTTGCACATTTAATATGTTGATTATCATCGTTAGGAGCAGGATTATGATCATCATCACTTCCAAGTTTCCCATCGCCTCTTAAAGTTTCTAAATCAGCTGATGATCGCGATGGGAGATTATGCGAACAGGAGACCCATAATCATCATCACTGTGGAGAACATTTCTGTTTCTCTGCCCTGCTCTATGACCAACGGGGCCGTTGGAACCCGATCGACCTCTCTTTTCTGTCGCTATCACAGAACATCTCTCTTTTAGAAAATCCCGCTTCGATCGATGGGCTGAGTTACTTTTTTGAGCAGGATTTGCCTTTGAGATACGCTGAGAAGGATTAGCTCGTCGAGAGACCAGAATACTTTTCTCAACACGCGACTTCTTTGTTGCCGTGTCGTCCATCCGGGATGTATGCTTCTCCAAATTGCGTTTCCCAGTGGAGCGCGAACGCCTGTGAGACTGCTCGTTCGTCGACAGTGAAGCGGACCTCATGCCCCTGCGTGTCAGTCTATCTGCGTCTCCATCCATGAATTGTGATCCAGTATCTCTGACTAAGTTGAGTATGAGGACTTCAAAGGGGAGGAACTGGTAGAAATGTTCCCGATGGTTCCTGAAACGAACTAAACAATGGGTCTGTTCGAGGCCCAGACGTGCTT
Organism: Chondrus crispus; assembly: GCF_000350225.1. Classification (NCBI taxonomy): domain Eukaryota; phylum Rhodophyta; class Florideophyceae; order Gigartinales; family Gigartinaceae; genus Chondrus; species Chondrus crispus. The sequence continues at coordinate 134,909 of NW_005179023.1, read as the reverse complement.
CACTTAAACATCCTGAACACTCCGGAAATGCACAGATGTAACTCATGCTCCTAAACAATGACAGAGAGATCCAGGAATAGTTCTAGTGGGAGATGAAGCATAGAGATTGTCATGTGGCCCAGATGACTAGACGTCGCTTCGGTTTCGCTCTCCCGCGATTTCTCAAAAAACAAAATATGTCCATTTCCGCACAAATTGTAGTGTAGCCTCAGGGAAGGCATGTTGGGGCAAAGGGCATGTCCATTTTGCACGTGGTCGGTGCTAAGGATGTCTTACATGGCTGCAACAAGGCACCCACATCAAAGGAACTGCATCTTTGCAATTCAACGTACCTGGCTTTAACGGTTTCAAGCTTTTCGCTCGCTAATGGCGCGAAAGACTTGAGCCACCCAAATTGCCGCCCTGACCAAGGCTTGACATTTTGCTTTTCCGAGTTAGAAGTGCGCCATTTTTTGTGTCGACGACACGATTATGAAACTAGACGATTTTTGTTCTGCTGTTATGCAAGCCAACTAATCTTTGACGGAATTTGGTTGTGCAATATCAACAACCGACGACTCCTGTACTATGATAACTTTCGCGCGAACACTGTCTTCTTCTACGAAGACTCTATAGCGCTTCGATCGAATTCGCGTTTGGACTTGGAAGTGACCCTCGGCCCCATGGCTAAGAACAGAGTGTGCAGCGAAAGCGACGTCCTGCCCACAATCAACGATTTCATAGACGTTCTGTGGGAAATTGATGAAGGTAAAGAGGCTGTAACAGTGTGGTGGCGGGCTGAGGTAAGGAATGTGAGGAGAGACAACAGCAGGGAGGGTATCATCGGGACTGGCATTCTTCGGTATGATGAGTACATGAATTACCCGTCGTCAGATGAACGTGTCGAGTTTCTTTCTCGGCGTTGTCTTCGCGTCTCACATGACCCTCTCGATAATAATAATGTCGATGAGAACGAAAATCCTTCGCTCTCCTGGCGTGTGTATGTCAGATATGACTCGGTTTTGCGAGACCATGTGGACAGATGTGAACAATCCGATGAAGAGTGGCATGTGTCTAATCCGATCATGCCAATGGGGCATCGAGTTGATAATACAGAAATAGATGCATCCTCCAGAATTTCCCTCAGCGACGTTCTATCCCAAGTCAAAAAGATGAAAGAATGCCATGAACGGGTTTTGGCAGAAATGCTTTACTTGCGGCGATATGTTGTGGAGAACTCAAGTATGCTCCGGGGCACTGAATTTGTATCCGACAACGATGTGGTTCAGCGGGTCACTTCTTACTTACGGACTAGACTAAGTGTCAAATTGCAGAGGCCTCTTCGAAAGAATAGCAAGTCGGTAGATTTGAGTGATGACATAACGAATTTTTCAGACCGAATAAGGGCTTCTTCGGTCCGGCTGAAGGCAGATTGCGATCTGGACGAATTCGAGGCGATCGCTAGGAATGTGCAGCAGCGTTATGGTTTGAATGAATCATTCGAAGCGGTGAAATTTTACCCATCGTTCAGCATGACCCAAAACCCAAATCTTGGCGCCAATGAATTCTTCATCATATTCCCGAGCATGCAGTGCCTCTTCGAGCTTTTGGGTATAACTTCAAAATGCGATCGAATTCGAATGTTGCAACGGTATGGAACAATGGGAAAATCGGCATTGCTTCGTGTGTTGGGTGCATACGTATGGGATGGAGATGAATCGCAGCCATCTAGCATCGTACCCGGCCGGAGTTGCCTCGGAAAAGTGGTTGACGTCGTACCCACAGACGACGAGAAGAGATCCGTATTATTGCGTCGAGATTCAGAAGATTAGAGTTTAGTTGACAGGAGATATAGGATGCCCCTATATAGAGCAAGTGGAACTATAGAACCTACAGAGGCTAGTCTAAGGTCCGCAGAGGTTAACAAAAAAGCGTTTCTGCTTCATTGGAGGAGAGATACAGATCCAAGCAACCGTCTTTGGTCCAAAGAGATTTGTAGATCTACAAGGGTGACCGGTTCGCTTGAGGTTGGCCTTCCATGCACTATCATCCCAAGTGATGTTTTAGTTGGTGAGGTGGAAAATATTATGGATGAAGCGACAGTGGAAACGATTGTGACCTAAAATAGAATGTAATAGATTCAATAAACGTACCCTCCCACATATGCATTGATATGCTGATACGCGTTGATGCGACCGACTTCTATCAATTGTGCATCGATGTTCTTCGACAGAATCCATAACTAGATACAATGGTCTCATCACTTCCTCACCTCTTGAAATGAATATATTTTGAAAACGTGTTGAGTGTTCTGAACCAAGAAGTGTAAAGCCCCACGCCTATAGCACGGGAAATCCAAGTAGTGATGAATGTAAATTACGTCGGCGCCAGACTTGACACAAAATCGGCGATATATCAATGGCCCAAAGTAACAATAAACAGGTACATTGAAAAAACATTAGAATTAAATATAATATGCACTAAATTTGATGCCGATGTAAAAATCGACTTCGTAGTGGGGCAGACCGAACGGTTTAATAAGACCATCGTACAGAGGCTCCGACATTATGTCGAGGAGCACCAGCGAGACTGGGACGACTTCCTCCAGCCTCTGACGTATGCTTATAACACACAAGTCCACCGGTCAACGGAGACTACTCCGTTTGACCTGGTGTTGACAAGACAACCGTCCGGATTAACCATGGCGGGTACAGCGCCCCATGCTGCGGGAGTCGCCCATGACGACACACGTACTCCTGTACAGTACAATCGGGCGACTCTTCGCAAGCTACGAGATGTCCTCGACCGTGCGCGGGTAAAGATGACCGCGGCCCAGAAGCCGTATAAGGAGAAGTTCGATAAGAAGGTCCGATTCTGACCGGTAATACAGGAGGGCGACCAAGTCTACGTGGATCGTCCTCCCCGAGCCCTCCGAGCGGCTGAACGACGTGGCCGTGACGGACAGGGGCTTGGGACGGACGACATGTCCGTCAAGCTTTTCCCGAAGACGGAAGGACCCTTTGGGGTCCGCCAAGCCACGGACACGACCGTTACTGTGGAGCAAGACGGGCTTCCCGTACGATTCAGTATTGACCGCGTCGCGCGGATGCCGAGGGGCCCGGGGGACCGAACCATGCCTACTGGGGGCATAAGTGCCCCTTCCGAACGGACTAACCCTCCCCGTGGAGATGGCGCTAGTACCCCCGAGGAGTTCGTCGTCGACCGTCTCGTAGCGCATCGCGACACCCCTACCGGTCTGGAATACAAAGTCCGGTTGTATGGATACACCCCTGCGTATGATACATTCGAACCCGCGGAGGGCCTACCACAAGCCTTCATCGATCGGTATTGGCGAGCCCACCGAGCTTAAAATTCCGCTCGGCGGCGCAAGCTAAGAAGGGGTCTCCCGGATACTGTACCGGTTGAGACCATCCGCATGTAGCGCATGCGGGGGGCGGAAATCGCCTACGGGACCGTCACTAACGCTCGGAACTATACGTACTGCGATGGGCCTTGAACTCTCTAAAATACGGCCGGAAGTCGACCCCGTCACCCTCCGAACTAAGGGCTTGAGTTACAAAATTGGCCAGCCCTCCGGGGAGGTGCCGTGTGTCGAACACTGTACACGCCGCCTATCAGGCGTGTAGTCCGAAACGGTGAAGTCCAGGGACCTCAGGGGGATCGCCTAGGTCACTAGGCGTCCCCCGAGGTCGACGATGGTCGACGACGGGGAACTACGGCACGCCCTCGGTGCATAAAATAAATACCGTCTCGGATACCTGCAGTGGCGGCGCGACCCCCCACACGTGGCAAAAATTTGCCAAGTGTCATTCCCGTACTGGTGCAGTGATCTGCGGCAAAAATCCAGGGACGTGAGGGGTGACACCGTTCAGTTCCGCAATTAAGTCGAAGTTCGGGCCACGTCTGAGCCCCTGGCGGGCTCAATAAAAATCATAGCCCACTTCCAACAACTGCATGGTACTCCCCGTGTGAAGCCGCCTCGGAGAGTATAAGGTCCGAAAAATGGTCAATGTCGACCCCGGGCGGACCTACCGGCAATTTCGGTCAACTTCGGGCTACATTTTGACCCCTAGCAGGCTCAGTAAAAATCGTAGCACACTTCCGACAACGGTATCGTACGCCTGGGGTCAATCCGAACCCGGGAGTACCAACTTCGAAAAAGCGGTCATGGCGAGTTGTCAACCGATTTGGAAACGAGATCAGTTTTTATTGGTTTCTAGTCGTTTTACAGTTTCCAAATCGGGGTTGTCGGCAAAGCTGCCGGGTGTGCACCCCTGCGCCTCTACCCGCCACGGAAAGAGACCGAGCAAGGCCCCCGGGGTCTCCCCGCCATCACGAGGGTCGAGACCCCCGCGCACTGTACGCGCTGGTGGAAAAGAGGGGCGTCCGAGTTGGTAAAATGGCCAGCCCTCCGAGGGGGTGCCGTGCATCGGTAGATTGGAACCGTTACCTTGGAGGAGCGCCTGCTTATGGGGAGGCGCTGTAGCCCTCCGGATGGGGCCTGGGTCTGTACCTGGCGCCCCGCCAAGGCGGGGCGCAACCGAACGGTACCCTCCAGGGACCTCCGAGAGAGCGCCCAGGTCATTGAGCGCCCCCGGGGTCGGCAATGAATGATGGGGATGGGTACGAGTTGCTGTGCAGCCATGCCATCCCCAAACCGAATCACCGCCACGGAATGGCCGGGGTACAGTACATGTGGTGCAGAGGGTACTGTACCCGGTAGCCACACCTAAGGGGGGTCCGCCGCAGCGCATTCGTGGCGGTTCAAAGCGCCGCCAATTTGAGGGAATAGCCAATGGGAGCTCGTCAAGAAGGCAAAAAGCCACCCGCCGAACGGAAAAACCAGGCACGTTTTACTAAGAAAACGCCGGTTTTGGGGCCAGGACGACCCCCCGAACGGAAAATCGGGCATAATTTACTGAGGAAAAGGCCGATTTTCCGCGAAGGAAAACGGAGCGGCACCGGACCGGGGAAGGCCCACACTGGGCCTATCAACCACAAAAGCTGCGCCTACTCCCGTGCGCACGCCCGGACCGCTTGGAAAGTCGACGAGGCCTCCCGTGAAGGGAGTCCGCGCAGTCAAGAAAAGGCAAGACGAGGAATGCAAGTATATATTAGGGTTCTGTCAGGGGAGAAGGACCGTCACAGAACAATGCCTAGTCGAGCCTCGCGCGCTTGGGCGAGCGTATGCCCTCGGATAAACCGACGGGGCCCCCCGCGATGCTGGCCCCTAACGACTGCTCGGCATCCTTGGGTGGCGGCACCGGATTTCGGTGCGCCCCGCACGACACGCGAGCGAACTGTACCGACGGCCCGCCCTGGCTCGCCGAGAGCTTGTACTGGGTATCGGGGCCGCCCCTGCCCCGCGATTACGCGGAGGGGCGGCCACCCCAAACCCGAGCCGCGAGGGCCCTCCGGATGACAGATGTGCCCACGGAACCGCCGGGAAAGCTACATTTGTGGCCTCAACGCCATAAGTGGGTGGAGACCAAGGCGGTGAGTGACTGAGCGGTGTGGCCAGTGGAGTTACTGTACTTCACGGTGGAGAGCGCGGCGCCGGCGCCCTCACAGGAGCCGTTACCCCACCCCTCAATACCGGAATCGGAATTGCCTCGGTGAACCCTGTCACCGCCATGGCTGCCGTCGCAAAAGACTGGCCCATGGCAGTGTTACTCTCGATATCCATGGCCACGAGGGGCTCCCGGAGGGGGAATTATTCTACGACTACCGGGGCGGACGTCTGCGCAAAAGTCCTTACGGTATCTTCCGGGAGCGTGGGGCCAACCGAGCCCCACTCAGACCCTAGACCGTTGAAGATAATTATTACTCGGTGTCACCTTTGGGAATCCCGTCTGCGGAGCAGGTCCGGGGCAGCTACTGCACACCCCGTCCTCCGCAGACGGTGGACAAGCACGTGACTCGGGAATACTGGACTGGCGATCTCCCAGAGATTCCAAGCCCTGTCGGTCCTCGAGACGCGGCTCCGGCGGGGTTTGTATTACCGTCGAGCCGTCGGCCCTGTCCAGCGGGTTGGGGGCAGCTGGCGTTACCGTCGCTGCTCTTAACCGACCCACCGTTCCGACGAGCTACGGGAGTCCCGGCACGGGAATACTCCGGCGCGATCTCAACACGGGAAAGCGAGGCGGTCTCGCCTCAGCTCTCGACCGTGTTGCTGGCGCTCTCGTGGCCGGCACCGTCAGGGTTTTCCCTGTCCTTTGATCCGTTGCCGGTTTGGCACGGATGAGAGAGGGCCGAGCTCGGGAGATACGGAACTGTCGATCAAGGATTCAGAGGGGATGGAATAAGGTTAGTCGCGTCGGAAAGCAGGAGTCTCAATCGCATGGAAATCGCCTACCGGCTAGTATAGCCGAGTGAAGGATCGCCGCGCCGTCCGACTGGGGCGCCGGCGCTTGCCCATTCCAGTGTGGTTCGCGCGGATCGGACGTCAGCTTGAAAGGCGGCAGAGGGTACCGATAAAGAATGTTCGCGCCAAGGATGGCCGTGGCCGGAAGACTTGAAGTTGGAGATACGGAACCCGACCGGTCGACACGACTTTCCAGCACACTGGCGAAGGGGGGTCTGTGGTACAATTGCCAAGTGGCGCTACTGTACTAGGCGGGCGCCAGGGGCCCCGCCGAGTACAGTAGTAAGATGTTAACCGATATGGTGCATACGTGGCCAGCACGTGTAGATGTGGCCACGTGTAGATGTGGCCACGTGGGAGTCCACGTGTAGTTAGTGGCACCAGCTAGTGCAGGTATACACGTGGCGCACGACCGATCGGTGGGTTAGTACAGTATTCACTTTTAGTTACCGTAATCTGCAGTAAGCTAGCTACAGTATGTACAGCTACTGTAGTCCGTCCGGTGCCACCGCCCTACTAGGCGGTATAAGATAGGGGGCACCGGGCTGGAGGTAAACCGAGGCAGGCACGCCTTCCCTTACTTCCTACCCTAGTCCTTTCTCCGTACTGTTAAGTAAGACCTTCAGGTTTCCAGCTCGCCACTGGTTGTACTGCTCTACACCCCAGTACGACTGCGCGTGTCCTGCGTAGTGTACCTCCCTCGCCCAGTGCTTCCTTCCGTTCCGGATTATTCTTACTTGACGCTCCAGTGTAGATGTCCCCCAGGCTCCCTCATTTTTGGTACAGCCCGTCCTTTTCCGTTTACGGTTTAGGCTCCCTACGGTTGTACCACATCTATGTTGGGCGTTAGCCGTATGAAGACCTACCCTCCACACCTGCACACGAATAGGACGGTGGAAAGGTGGAACCGCACGCTGGCGCTGGCTTCATGGCGACCGGGTGACAAAAACTGGGACGAGCATATCGCACTTGCGTATTTTCGTTACAATACAGGAGTCTGTACCGCAACAAGCATGACGCCTTACAAAGCCGTGTTCGGTGTTGACGCATTTGAAGTCTGGGGAGAAGTGGATCGGGCTTGCTTCGACGATGAGCCAGATAGTTTGGCTGAGCGCTTGTCGTTGCTGTATAAGAAGTTGCTGAAAAAGGCGGGAGTGTCACGAAAGAGGGCCAAGGCTCAGTACGACAAAAGGTTAAACCCCGAATTGTATAAAGAAGGGGATCGTGTCCTGTTATGGTCAGTAAAACGCATCAAATATGAAGGCGAGACGGTGGTAAAGCCGTGGATCGGAACATACAAGGTCATCAGAAAGCTCGGTCGAGTCGGCTACGAGTTACAATCCGAGGGCGAGAAGAGGGTGCGCGTGTACGCCAACCGCTTGCGAAAAATACTGAAAGGCGTCGTTGAGACGGGGGACCCGGAGGATGGAATGTTTCCAGATGGTTTAAGTACGTAGAGCGGGATTGCAGGCATGCAGATGCGATGAAACAGAGTGAATGGGCATATAGTGCGCCACGTTAAGGTCAGAATTAGTAGAAGCCGTGCGCCCAGTTGGATCCCAGAGTCGGACCTTGCAACAGCCGTGGTGAAACTCTACGAAAGTCGTGCAAGAACCGAGACGGTGCGAAGAAGCTTCTAAGACACAGGCACGGAGGCCGAGCCAAACCCAGGCTCAGAGCTGGACGGTGAGGAGCATCCATAGCAGGTATCAGTGGGGAAGACCGTACTGTGCACAGCGGTAGTTTGCACAAAACAAATAACCAGTACTTCAGGGTGAGACTACAAGGCACGAGTGTTGCAGTCGCCTCAAGGCAGTTGCAGGAAATTGGGGGAAAGATAATGCAAGCGCTCCCGTACATTAATAATTGTAATGTTGCATTTGAAAAATGCTCTCTTGATTATTACACTTCCTTCGATAGCCAGTCTAGAGGGGACAGAGCGAGGTCACTGGCTGACCTGGATGTCCATTTAGGGCGAGGATAGCTAGCTTTTACCAGAGAAAAGAGGGCATCCCGACAAGTGTGAGTAAACTGTTGTTTCTCTTGGGCTGTGGTCACTGTTGCAGCTGTATGCTGCTGTTTTGTGGCTGTTGCAACTGATCGTCGCTGGAAACAGGGATGTCTGTCCCTGCCGAAAACCGACAAGTGCGCTTACGCCGGGTGTGCGTAACAGTACTATCACCCGTTTTGGTGATAAAAATTATAGAAACCGATTTATGTCCAAAACCGAATATGGTAGCAGCATACGGTTACCTACTGGATCTTTTGCCTGTAGCTGCGACAACGCTACTGTAGCTTCCATAGTAGCCAATCAGAAGCATTACATAATCTCACAATTTGTCTTTGTGTGAAACTTTAAGGACGCCCGTGATACTTTCAGGCGCACTGTATCAGCCTCTCGACAGACACGGGTGCCACTTGTGGGAAAATGTACCCACGCCGCCGACTCGACGTGATGTCGACGCACTACAGAGTGGCACCGGTGACCAATGAAGGAGGACTTTTATAGATCGAGATTTGAATTAATACGATGGCTCTTTCACCGATACCTTTCCCCAAAAATCACGTGCTCCTTTCGAGTTACAACACCGCGCTTTCCACCCGCCATCAATCCGCCCTCGTCCCAAAGCCTCCCCGCCATGAAGCTTCGCGTCCGTTCCAGTATGGGCGCCACCACCGTCTCTGTTGAGCCCACCTCTACGTTCGCACATCTCAAACAAACACTTGGTGCTACTGCACGTACGTTGCTACTTCCCCTGCTCACTAGACCACCTTTCCGCGCCGACACGTTCTGACACTCGCCTCTACTATCCTTGCCTTACGCGCAGTCCGCTCCGGATATCCTCCGCGCCCCATTGACGCGCCAGACGACAAGGTCGTGTCTGCCCTCTTCAGTGATGGCGACGTCGTCGTCGTCGTCTCCGGTACGTCCAATGGCGCCGCCTCCTCGGCGGCCCAATCGACCCCCGCCGCCGCATCGCGCGGCACCATGGTCGTCCGCGTTGTTCCAGACGACAATTCGTGCCTCTTCCATTCTGTCAATGCTCTCTTGATGCGCCCTGATACTGAGGCATCCATCTATGACCTTCGCGCAGAGGTAGCTGCAGTTGTTACAGCGTCACCGAAGCTTTATTCGGAGGCGTTCTTAGGGAGGCCGACCGCCGAGTATAGTTCTTGGATCATGTCTGAAAATTCTTGGGGTGGGGCCATTGATCTTTCCATCTTGTGCACGAGGTACGCTGTGGAGTTGGCTGCGTTTGACGTGAAGACGTTGCGCCTGGATCGATATGGAGAGGGGAATGGGTATGAAAAGGTCGGGTATCTCCTTTATGACGGCATCCATTATAACTACATGGCAATGCCGTCAAGCAACTCTTCGGATATCACCCTCTTTGATCTGACTGATGCCGCGATGTTGAGCAGTGCGAAGTCACTTGCTCAAAAGGAGCATGACGGCAAGAAGTTCACAGACACGGCCACCTTTGCCCTTCGATGCGGGCAATGCAACGCACTTCTCAAGGGCGAAAAGCAGGCCGTTGAACATGCCTCCACGACTGGGCACACTGATTTCCAAGAGAAGTGACCCTTGTGTTTGAGCCTACTTGCTGTCTCCTTTGGCTCCATTGACAGAACCGCATGTGACTACAGCGTAACAACGCCCACCCAGCTTCTTCAAAAGCCTCTGCCTCCGTTTGGACCTTTGAAACCGTGATTACCCGGAGACGCGGCGTCATGCATCCGGCCCCTGAAAGAGAAAAAAAAGAAAACGCTGCGCTCCAACGACGAGGAGCCCCGCGCGCTACAGTTTTTCGACCTCTGCGCACCAATTTTGATGGTCATAATAAGACCGAACTATCCTTGCATGTGCAACTTTTCCAAGCTCTTGCTCCAGTTCACCTTGCCGGTAAACGTGATAAAACCTCTTATGTGTTTCTTCGGGATCCCCTAGTATCTTGTCGCATGTCGCACCCGCTTTTCGTCTTCGCATTTGCCATGGCACAAACACGTCTTGTGCCTCAAAGCGCCGGTTCAGCATCTTCGCGCCCCGGTTGCCCTTTTTCGGTGTCGGTGTGGACGGTCGCTCCAGCGCCCACACATAGGCTAGCAATCGTCCACCTGGCCGAAGGATTCTCATAGTTTCCTGCCAGGCCTCGACCCGCCGCCCCTCAGTTGCGAGATGATGCACGACGGCGATGTTGACGGCAGCATCGAAGATGCCATCTCTGAAAGGCAAGTCCCGTACGTCCGCGGTGCCAGCATCGAACCTCGCGTCAACCCGTGAGCCTTCGAGTTTCTGCTTGGCTGCAATGGCAACAAGAGGAGCGCATCTGTCTGTCCCGACAACAAATGGTGCGTTGGGAGAACGAGCAGCAACCAGCATATATTTTCCGTTTCCACACCCCACATCAGCGACTAGGGCATGATGCGGTAGCGAAGCGAGGAAGGTGTCTACGGCTGGCCAGGGCGCGTATCGCGTGGCTGCGAAGTGCGGTGCTATAGCATCATAGACGTCGTGGACGTGTTGCGATTCGTAGTCACCGGCTTGGGATGCAGACAGAGGGGCGGCTGCCGCTGCCTCCGCCATCGCTTTGATGCGGCAACTAACTCTTTCTGTGAAAGATGATGCTAGTTGTACTTACAACTTGTAGGATTTCTGGGAGACCACGTGATGAGTGACATACATGTGTACGATTCCCGGAAGGCGCTTCGCTGTCGTCTTTGTGAAAACTGGGGCAGGAAAACAAACTGTGTACAGTACAACATATTAAATAAAAAGTGAAATCCCTCAATGAATTATAAAAGAGAATTTTTGTTACATACCCCTTTTATTTTGGAATTTTTGTTACGTACCCCTTTCTTCACCTCACTCTCGAACGACTTTCCGGTAGAGGTACACAGTGTCTGGGGCTTCGCAAGTCGTAGCGTAGTGCCCAACTTGACCACAAGCGGAGCAACGCGACTTTCATTGAGGCGCTGCGACCCCCTGTTTCCGCCGTTTCTTCGGCCGACCTGCCTGACTCGGAACTCTCCACGCGCTCATCTGTCTGGCAATAAGCAGCATCTGCAAATCCACGTTAATGTTTACTTGAGAAGCAAGAGCAGCAGCAGCACCATACTGGCTTTGGAGTGTTGCATGATGAAAAACAGTCGATGCCCACTTTGTGTCCAGATTATTCCAGTGTGCAGCCTCCGGGACGTTCGCATGCCGCTCGCGTAGATTATCAAACACTAACACACGGCTAAGGGCTTGCGCTTACGTTTCCCCGTTATAGCGTCGCAGGAGTAAGTGAGATTGAGTTTTCCCATTTTCCACAAGCCGTTGTTTGCCCTGCGGTCTGGTTGGGCGTTGACAGTGTATGGGCACTCCTGGGAGGGGCACTGTATACGCAGGCGCCCAGAGTCTGAGTGTTTTATCTTGTGAGATCGGCTCACGGTGGCGCACAGGGCTAAGGATGCCATCAAGATGCTGTGCTTGTCAGGGAACGTGCTGCCTTTGATCAAACTCATTCCGACGACGCCCTCTCCACCTCTTCATCACTCTAGCTAGCGGTCCTAAGAAAAGAGGTATGTAACAAAAATTCCAAAATAAGAGGGGTACGTAAGAAAAATTCTCATTATAAAATGAAACCCGTCTTTAATGACTACTGTACAGTAGTACAGCATCACATACAGTATCCTGTTTGCCATCTCTACTGAGAGAACCGCTCGGCTTTGTCGAAATGAAAAGACTTATTTAGAGACGCCTCGGTGTCCTTAGTTCTAAGCCCTTGCCCAGGGTGCTGACATGCAACACCTCGAACCGCCATCTCGACTAAGCAAGACGCATGTGCATCGCTATCGCTGCTCCTGAACACCATGCTCAGCTTCTGTCCCGTTCCGGCTCTTCCTGGTCGTCAGCATGCCCGACCAACCTTCCCCGACGTCAATGCTCAGTCTAGCTGCTCCGTGACGCCTGTGATGCGTGCTCACACAGCTACACCATCAGTGCTTGCACTGGCGGCTTCGGCACTGTTGGCGGCTGGTGCTTGGCATCCAAAAGTACTCCCGCCTGCTATACGTCGCGGCGCATACCCTGCAGCTGGGGTCGCATTTCTGACGGCAGCGCTCCTTCGACCGAGGAGCACAAAAGCACGCGATGAAGGCCTTCTGCGTCCAGTGCGAGCTGTTCAAATCCCACCGGTAGAGAAAAACGAGCGTACGCGGGCAGATGAAGGAAAAGCTGGGCAAAGCGTTTTCAGTGCGAGCCGACGCGAATGGAGTGAACCAGCGTCCACTGATGTGATTGACAAGTCCGCATCTACATCCGACCCCGCTGTTGCCGTTAATATTCCGAATACGAAGTCGACTGTGTACTCTTACAGTTACAAGCGCACTGTGAAAAGAGAAAAGCAAAACCAAGGCGTGAGTGCTAATCAGACTCGAGACGATGACGACCCTGGCCTGGGAGTGGAGGACATGCGGGCAGCTTTTGGCCACATGCGGGGCGAGTTCATAACAACACCAGAAAGTGACAAGGCTGGAAGAGAGCAATTTGCATCTACAAGGACTAGAGCAGACGATTGGGAAGACGCATGGGAGGAGGATTCCGAAGAAGTAGACTATGCACGACGAGGAACCTCACCTGATATCCAATCAGGCACGACTCACGAAACTGAAGAACGTCAGCCAATGCCGATATCGTCTGCAAAGTTGATACAGCAACTAGTCCGCGCGCCGATGTGGGTCCTGTCGGAGGTAGTGTTGCCGGTCGCTGATACTGTGGCATTAGTTTGGTTCGATCTGAAGGTATGGTTGCTGCAAATTCCGGAGCGACACTCACGGCAGGGTAAAGACCGCTACTTCCTTCCTGCACTAAAAAGAAGGAGGAGCTATGCACGAGAAGCAGACGATGACCGTCCCTCACATGAGCTCACAGAAGAGGAGATGCAAATCAAGCAATTGCAAACGATGACGAAGAAGGTCGTAAAGGGGATGGAAGGCACAGTGCGTAACATATTCAAAGATATTCTTTGATACAATCTTGCGATTTTCTGTGGTGGATAATAGTTTGCTGCCGCCACAATGGAATTTATTCACTGCACAAGATTGTTCTTGGCGTCTAGTATTTGGCAGAAAGGCCAAGGGACGGGCTTGACCGCAAATAACGAACTGCATTTTTCAATCGGCTCCACGCAAGGCATGCTTTTTCTTCTCATGTAGATTTTGGCGGCGCTTAATATGACGTCAGATATGCCGCGAAAATCAGTGATTCCGCTTTCAGGGAGGGATTCCATTTGAAAGAACTTAATAATTAGGAGTGCGTTGGATTGAAGAGCATTTACCAGACGCCCGAAGCGATTTTTTTCGTGGCGAGAAAGACTGTCATGGTTTGCTCTGCCATGGTAGGGGTTCAGATAGCTGAATTATAGGGATTTGAGAATCTTCTCATCTGCCCCTTGGCTTTGGCGAGAAGGAATCTTTTCGAAGGGATACGAGTCATTCGGAGACGTCGAAAAGCTATTGCTCGGACCGAATCAAGGCAGGGATACATTCTTGGTTAGACACTATGAAAAGTGAATCGGTTATGATTGAATATGGCAAAGGTGTAGCAGGATCCGTGGCTCTCAAGAATGCATTGGGATGTCAGTTGCGCAGTAGAGTATGCATACCTGAAATCGCATCAACGTGTCTATCGTGAGGCGGAGCTTCGCTCCTTCTTGAATCAACTCAAGCTCCTCATCCGATGAAGCGATTCCATTGCCAGCGGGTGAAGAACAAACGTTGAGAACAGATTTTTCAGTGATGAGTAGCTCGCGCAGTTGTTGAAACTCTCTGTTAATCGCCGAAATTCTTTGCTTTCTCCCTGCACACCGAACACATGTCGTCACTCCGCGGGAGTCGAGAGGAGTGGTTTTGTATGCGGCCGACCCTTCTAAACTTTGCAGCTTTTTGACCCTCTCTTTGTCGGTGAAACCTGTGAAGGTCTTTCCACGAGAAGGTGCAGCACTCATATCAACATTTACGGATAAGATACGAGACCGCACCGTTTAGAGGGATAGCCTGAGGTAAGCCTCAAAAGCGAAGTGAGCCTTCTCGTCGTTTCTGAAGCCTCGTGTCCTCGCCAACTCATGAGGCCGGCAGAAAACGGCCCGCGATGCTTAATTTTAGGAAACTGGCAATTCCGAAAAGTTAGGCCCATCAAAGTCGGATCGGCAAGTGGTCCATGCAAGTGGCCTAACTGAGGGGACTATAACATAAATCTATCTAACGGTTTGGCCGCGAGCAAAGATTCGTCCACTGCTACTGCAGGCTTTGGTTTCTGTTGACCAGGGTCGTAGTTTGGAAAATGAGTCTGTTTGGCAGAGTAACACAAGTCGAATACCCCATGGCAGAAATAGCTTCCGTAGGTGTCTGGGTTAGATTTCGCAGCCAGGAATCAAGGACGGGAAGAGCTCGGAAGCTACAGAGATAGAACCAAGTCGGTCGTTGGCTGCATGTGCGGTGAATTTTAACTAAGTTCTGATCGGAGGACACTGACGGCTCTCAATGTAGTGATTTATTTCGTCTGCAAAATCGCGTAGACCGACATGATTATGTCCTTAGATATACCTCACAGGACAAGTAGTTTTGTACAACTTCACCACTATTTTCTCATCGACTTTACCAGTTGAAGCCACCTATATTTGGCGCCCCTATCCCGCCGAGGAATTTCTCGCTCGGACCCTTTACCGAAGGCGTGAGTACCTTATCGATAAGGCCATACGTTCTAGCCTCTGGTGCCGTGAGGTACATATCTCTCGCCAAATCCTTCTTCAACTCCTCGTGACTTCTCCCTGTGAACTCGTGCAAACCTTCTATGATTCTGTCCCTTTGCTTGAGTATGTTTTGAACCTCAATTTTGATATCTGATGCTTGACCTCGCACTGTGTCTAGCATGGATGGTGCTTGCAACAAGAACCTCGAATTCGGCAAGGCCATGCGCTTTCCCTTAGTCCCAGCTCCAACTAAAAAGGCGCCCATTGAAGCTGCCAACCCGAGGTTGAGAGTGGTGACAGGATACTTCATTGCCCGCATGCAGTCGTAAACGGCAAGGCCAGCTGGCACTGTACCACCCGGACAATTAAAGTACATGGATACGTTGGATTTAGCATCATCGTTTTCCAGGTAAAGCAAAACGGCGATAATCTGATTTGCTGACTCGTCATCCAAGTCTTGACCAACATATATAATTCTCTCTCTGTAGAGGCGATTGAAAATGTCGATGAACTCGTGGTTTTGGGCACCAGGAGCTTTGTATGGCACCTTTGGGACGCCGCCAGCCATGCATACCGGCGCTACTCGAGGTGCAGGAGGTATCCGCCGAGGGGACCTTTGAGCGCTCACTCGACTGGTGTTTCCGGATAAGCTGGACAGCGAGAGGGGCGCGGCAGTCGCAAAGCAAGGTAGCGTTTGGGAAACCATGGCGGCGACTGTAGGAAGTTGGGGTCGCTATTGCCCCCAAGTTTGTGGATGAAGGTATATCTGTCGGATGCACCGAAACCCAATACTTGTTATTGACGTCACCAGAGACGTCTGGTGGGCCGGGATGAGGTTAGCGGTGCAAGATCAGTCTGGGGGGCCTCTTCCCCCTTGGATAGCAGGCGAGATCAGAAAAGAGGGAATGAGACTAATTTTTGGGCAGTTTTCCTGGAGTTATGATTGATAATTCTACACTAAAGTCCTCGACAACCGCTGCGCGTCACCGGGAACAGGAATTGAGCTCTGCCTCTCCTGCACGCTCAAATTGATACAAATCCTAACTCTCCCCGGTGCTCGCGTTTGGCGTTATACCCCTCTACCTCAGATTGACTTGGCGCTCGTCCTCGCTTGGAATAGACTTGAATCTGTCTGGAAACATTTGCCAACAGTCAATGAGCCCTGGCAGCTCCATTCGACACTCATGTGCATAGCGTCAAGATGTCACAACTTGCATTTTCCTCAAACCTCATTGTCTTGCATCCGTCTCGAAGACATCGCTCCAGTGCTTCACTGATGAGCTCCGCAAATTCGCAATTTATCAGAACAAGCAGACCTCTAGCCAAAAGACTTCGGAAAAGACTGATTCTAAGACTACCAACTACGGTTATTGCCTCAGATGAGCAATCCGATCTCTCAGCTGAGACCGAACCAGGCACCGCTAACTCGCAAACTAACGAGACAAACCCTCTTTTTGAATTTCAGAACATTCGCAAGATTTTGACTGCGGTGTCTATGGTTGGCGCAGCCGAAACAAGTTATCTAACATTTAACAAGATCTTCTCGTCGCCAGGGGCAATATGTGCGACTCAGGGCTGTCTCGACGTCTTGTCAGGCCCGTTTTCTTCCTTTTTGGGCATCCCGCTCACGTTGCTTGGAGCATTGGCATACGGCGTATTTGCGTACTTGGCAGTATGGCCTCTCTCGGCAGACGAGGAAGAGGATGAAGAAGGCACGTTGCTCACGCCTGAAGAAGTGTATGGTATAAGAGATGCAGCGACGCGCCCAATACTTCTTGCTCTGTCCACTGCTCTCTTCATCTTCTCGTGTTATCTTATGTTTCTTCTGTTTTTCGTTATTCAGAGCTATTGCCCATACTGCCTGTTTTCTGCAGTTCTGAGCACCTCTTTATTCATGTTGACAGCCTTCGTCGGTCGCGCAGTCCCGCGAGTTGGAGATGCTTTACGGGTCGGGATTGTGTCAACTGGCGTGTCATCGATCGCAGCAGCCTTACTCTTCTTCGTGGGGTACCCTCAACATGTTGCAGCACAGAATCCCGGAGAGCCTCAGGAACCTCCAGCTATCACTATGCGTTCTACGTCAGATACTTTGGTAAGATCTCAAGACTTAATGCTGCTATAGTTTCCCAATTGCTATACACACTATTTTTCTAACGTTCTCCCTCTTGCTATCTGTACCCTCCTCATTCGTTTCTTCAAATGGAAGAGAATTGCGTCCAAGCTCAAAAGCAAGAACGCAAAAATGTATGGGGCATTCTGGTGTAACCATTGCTACGACCAAAAGCAAAGATTTGGAAAGCGCGCTTTCGCCAATATTGAATATATCGAATGCGACAAGCACGGGATGAATTCTCAGTATCAGCTCTGTCGAGACAAGCGAATCCCCGGATATCCCACTTGGGAGCTTAACGGCGAGCTGTTTCCGGGGGAGATCGATCTACCAGAGTTAGAGCAGCTTGTTGATGAGAGAACTAAATAGCAACTCTGAACGAGGCAAATGAGCGATATTTATACATTCAAAAGTGAACAGGAACTTACTGCATGTCAACTCTTTCCGTCTACGTTGCAGCGACTCTAAAATTCATTGTAATTTGCCGGAGCGTCTTTTCAAATCTAAGACAAGTCTTGACAGTCTCATGCGATCCCCTAGCGGCATGCTAGCGCCAAACTCAGACTTAATGTCCGCGTCCGTGAGCGTGAGAAGCGTAGGTCCATCTATTTTCTCCTCGATAAACAACTGTCTATATTCCCCGAGACCTTTGTAGTCGAGCTCATCCACGACATCACTTAAGTTCCACAATGTGACATCGCGCGCTACTGGGGAATAGCGGTCACCAACGCGCAATTTCTCATCAAATTCTTCAAACTCACTCTCTGGGCTCGGCCATTCATCTTCCTCTGTTTCTTCTGTCTCTAGCACGGCTTCCTTTTTCCCAAAGAGAAGCATACGACTTAAAAAGACAGCCCCTCCGGCCATGGCTGCGAGTGGAAACATCACTTTGGCCAGAAAGCCAAATGCCATGATGGGAGTGCCGATGAAGAACAAACCACCAGCTGACAATGCAAACGCCGCTACCCCAAATGCGATGGTAGATGCAAGCACTGTTAGAAAGATTGGGGCCAAGATCAGAGGGATGATGCCGAATGCAAGCATGAGAGAAACGTGAAAAACAACGTTAATGGCGACGCCTACTGCAGCAACCAGACTCAAACCAGCAAGGCCGAACATGAAGCGCTCCGATGGGGTCGCTTCATACCAAAAATCCTTGGCACGGCGAGACGCTTGGAAGAAGATGGAAGGCAGCGGCGAGTTGTGGCGAGGGCGACGCCGTGTGCTGTCTGGTGGTCTGTAATAGTTTTTGCCGCGGTCTGTTCGCATCTGTAGCACCCGCACTCTGTTCTGATGTTTGAGGACTGTTTTGCAGCGTTTGCAATGACTTGAAGTCAAAGAAATGTGAGTCCCCAGAAAGGGCTTCAACACGGCAGTTGAGATGAAGGCCGTGGCATGTATCGCCATTGTGCTTGTCCACACGACCAGCGCTTTGCTCTTTTCGTTTCGTGAGCTTGGATGGGAGGAAGTAGCTACTTGTTCCTTTGTGGCGAAATGTAGAGATATCTGGGCAGTCCAGTTTGTTTTCAAATGAAGTTCGACTTGCAACCATGGAAGGTCCATGCAAGTTTTGTTTGGAGCTCAAAAGCTCAGCATTGTATTTGTGCTAAGATTTTCGCAAATATCAAAATACTGTATTGTACTGTGTTCGGATATCATGCAGTTCTTCGGGAGGCCATTGGGCCTGATCCTCTGGTAGTACTGGTTGCGTACAGTATTACGCACATAAAGGTCATCGAGACGTCATCGCTGCACTCGGATGTCGGCGACAGCACACCATCGGGGTGCAGAAGGTCACTTCGATGAGCAACTTCAAGCTAGGAGGATACTGGTGCGAATTTCATAGCGCTCGAAAGTTCAGGGACAGATTGCGCGCTGAAATTGCGAGTTGGTGTGAAAGCTGGTACGCTCTAAGGATGTTCAAGAGGTTAAGTATGACCAATGCTCTCCAAACTCGGCCAAGCCTCTGCCGTCATGATATCTTCACCCCCGTCGCCTGCTTCAACCTCTAGTGCATCTTGAGAATCCACTCTCAATTCCCCTTCCGGATCACCAGACATTCGTATTTGGCTGCCATCCCCTGCGCTTTGACCACCTGCACCCGAATTCGCGCCATCTTTGCTTACGGATCCATCTACATCTCGCGACTTCGAGAAACTATCCGTACCAAACCCTAGGCTGTCACGGTCCTTTCCACCCTCTTCATGTCGATTAGCGGGTGCTTGCGGACTTTCTTGTGATTCAGACGGAGTAACATGTTCTTTTGTCGCCGAAGCACTTGGTCCAGTACCTGAGTCCATTCCGCTTCCGGCTTCTTGCTCCTTTGTCGCGCTTTCACCTTCCGGCGGTTGTATGCCAGCCACTGCTCCAACTTCGTCAGCTTTCTGCGTGCATTCATTTGCACTGAGGTCTGGGTTCGCTCTCTCTCTTTCAGGCAATTCCTTGCCCTGTTGTTCCCCATCCTCATCAGTACTGTTCTTGCCGGCAGCACCAGCATCCAGTCCTTCGGGCTCATTTCCACCAGCGTCTGCACATGTTGGTTGTGCATTTGAGTCTTCCATTCCCTTCCTGATCTGTTCCGTATTGTCCACCAGATCTCTTAATATTTTCGGTTTTCCGCTAGCTTCGGACACGGCATTCAAGGCCGCCTCTGTGGTCGCTGCTAGCAGCTCAGTCGTAACTGCTGCGCTGTGGTCTCGTTTCACTCCAGACGCGACCGCATGTACTGGCCGCGCAAACGAACCCGTATGCCTCGTTGGAGACTCATTAACTGTAAAATCAAGCATTAGCGCATGAGAAAACGTTTAAGTTAGCGACTTCCGACGCCTTCACGCGACGTGTGTCTCGAGCCGCGCTCACGCGAAAACCCAGATTGCTTTGAAAATTACCTCCATCGTCGACGGAACCTTGAAACATACGTTCCACATTTTGCACATCGTGCACTGATTCATACAGACTGCCCTGGTGGTCTTCGCCTGACGGTCCGCTATGCGAAATCGGAGCAGCAGCTTGCATGGTAGCATCACGCATGTATGCATGCGACATGTTCATGTGCATCTGCGCCATGCCATCATGCGGTGACGATTGCGCGCCAGCGCTTTGCATACCCACGGCATTCATGTGATTCAATGGCGCAGACGTGCGAGCCTTCTTCCGCCCGCGTTTCGATGCAGCGCCCTTTGCCCTTTTAGCGGCAATTTCCCTTCTCTTCGCCTCGCGCCACTGGCGCTGGGCCTCTAACTGTTCGCTCATGCGACGCGCGGCCTCGCTTTGAACACTCTGTCGATCGGCGTTGAGGTCGATAACTCTGCTCGGATCGGAAGATGCGGGCGGATTTCCCGTTTGCCCAGTGATATTGGCGAAAGTCTGTGCAAATTGGGCATCGCCGGGAACGGCTGAAGCTGCGGCATGCGCAGCAGCTGCGCGCGCCGCAACAGCGGCGTCGGGATCGTCGTCTGGATGGCTGTCGTGGAGGGCCATGTGCGTGCGCTTGTCGTTGGCGTTGAGGTGCTGCTGGAGCTGGAAGGCAGCAGCTGCGGTGTGGTCGATAGAAGGGGCCGGAGCAATGTTGGTGTGGTGAAGTTGCGGGTGGGAGTGATGGGGATGGTGGGTGAGGGAGAGGGAGGTTTGGGGGTGGATGGTGATTTGCGCGGATGACTGATTGGCGGGGTGAGCGAGGACAATGCCGGGTTGGATAGTGCTGGGGTGGTTAGAAGGGGAGATGGATGACGGAGAAGCAGAGATAGCTTGACTGGCGTAGAGCGAGGGATGGATGTGGGATGGGGGGAGGTGGGTGTGCAGGGGGGAGACAGACGGGTGCTGGGGAAGAGAGACGAGAGAGTTGCGGCGCTTGTTATACTGTTTTTTGCGGGCTTTGGCTTCCATCTCACGGCGCTTGGCTTGACGCCATTCTTGCTGGGCCCGGCGGATGGTTTCTTGGTCTGGGAGGTGGCGGCGGGGGTTTGGGGGAATGAGAGAGTTAGAGGCGGGACGATGAATTGGATGGATGCGGAAGGGGGATGGGGGGCGTGGCTTACCAGTTGCAAGTGCTTGGTTGTTCATGGTTGGGGGGGAATGGTGGCATGCAGACGGCGTTTCATTCAATGCGCAGTGGGAGGGGAAGTCTGTGGGATGGAGGAGGCCGCTGAGTTTGAGGCAATGCGGGGGGGGGGGGGGGGGGGGGGGCCAAAAAAGGAGGCGGGTCTGGATGGCGGGCGAGGCCTGGCGTAACCGAAGGAGGTAGATGGTGGGAGGGGGTTAGGAGAGGGGGAGGGATATCCGCACTCGAGGGCAGTGGCCTACTCGACAGACCATGACTCTCTCCCGGACTCTCTTTTTCCAACGACTGCAAACGCAAACTCGAGAAATTTTCAAATTTCCCATCTCTCTTTTTTCCTTCTCGCTCCACCCCGCCTTTTCTTTTCAATTCTCTTAATCCGTCCGCATCGTGTCCACGTATACCATCATTACAGGTATCCAACGTGGCCAGCTTTGCCACGAGCTCTCACAGCCACACGTATTCCACGTGGTACTCTTTACACGTATAAGGGCATCTCCACCGCTGCTCTAATAAATCGTGGTTAGTTTTTTGGCCCATTTTGCGTTTAGGGGGGCGATCAGGTTCATTTTGCAAAAAATGCACCTGATCGCCCCCCCAAATGCAACATTATCTCTAGTTTTTTTGAAGGGCAAAAGCGCAAATGAGGGTTCAGGGTGTGTGAGGGGGCAACCCCCTGCAAAAGTGAAATACTGTACAGTATACGCAGTGCGATTTTGAGATACTGGGTGTTTTAAAGGGCGACATTCCTAGAACTTGTGATCCTGGTAGGGTCAAATGGGCCCATGGTGTCCTCCGCGTGTGGTGGAAATTTTCGTTTTCTAGGGCGACAGAAAAAAGGATATTAAGTCACCTCCGACAAACACATACTATCGGTTGTCTACCGGTTGAGGGGGACATACGCACCGTGACATACGGGACAAACGTAAGGCCCTGATTTGTCTGCACTACCGCGGCGACAATTCGGGCAACAAGCTTAACAAAATCGAACACAGTAGGGCAAGGCCCTTATTTGTCTGCACTACTGTGCAGACAAATCAGGACGACAAAGTTTACTCGAGCGTACTATAGAGAACACTACTGACGATGCGACATACCAAAAGTAGTCTTAGCGGTAGTGATTGTTCACATTAATAGTGAAAACGCCCCCGCTGATATTCTGGACGCCAGATAAAAGGCGCATATTACTGTCTTCTTTTTCTGTGCCACCTTCCTGAAAACATTCCTCCACCTCGTCGCCTGCTGCCAAGTTTTCTTGTCCGTCCTGCGCCGCCTGCTCTTCACACCCGACCTCCACCTTCTGACGTTTCGCATTTGAGTCTCCAAAAATTGCGGCTTGTTGCTGCATTCCAAGAGCACCTCGTAGGTTGTGGTAGTTTTTCAATGACGACAGATCACGGTGTCCTGTTCTCATTGCAACATTCACATCGTTCTGGCCGTCCTCGAACAGCAACGTCACCACAGAGCCTCTCAATCCATGCAACGTCATACTTTGCTTGACTCCAGTCCCTGTAATTCCCTCCTTTCTACAGATGCTCCCCATAATACGTGCAAATGCATTCCGGCCTAGGTGCTGGCGCTTGAAAAAGTTTTCAAACGTCGTTGCGCGAGCATTAGCTTCCAAAAAGAATCGGTCGCTTCCGCAATCGAGCGAGTTCCTAATCCGCATGTAGTCTTCGAGATCCTCAAATAAATTGAGCTTGCCGCCGAGACACGTCCTGTTCCAAACGCACACCTCCTGAGGCTTGTCCTGGACAGCCTTCCACTCTCCCGTCGCCGTTTTCGAAGCACCCACGCGGCTGCCAATAACTCCACATATTTTCCACACCTGCTCCCCGCCACTCCCCGCCACAAGTTATTTTCTGCAGTTGTCCAACTGTTAAATGCACCAATGCAGAAGGGCGCATTGCTGTGATCAATGCGACACTAAATACTAGACGTGCTTGAAATCCCAGGGGCGTATCGCGGTCCAGCAGTGGCGACTCATAAAGCTTGATGACGTCTTCTTTCGACAGTACGTTGTGGCTCTCAGCCACAACTCCCGTCGATTGTTGCAAGCTAAACTTGTTGTCTAGCACAGCCATGAGCCCTTCTGCTGGACAATTGAAAACATCCCCTTCGAGAAGCTTTAGATCATAACCCCACTCATATTTGAATGCTCTTTGAAGCCCTAAAATGTAGCCTCTCATAGTAATTGGCTTGACTTCCTCACTGGACTTCGACCGGTAGTTTACAGCGAATTCAATGAGATGGAACCGTACGGTTTTTAGCTGCTGGGTCGTCCAAGCAGTGTGGTGCGCTGGTATGTGGCTGTAGTTGCAGTCAGGAAATACGGCCTTCCGTGTCTCTAGAATTTCCCATTCTGAACGAGACTCGCCCATGAGAATGTGGTCGCGCAGATGCTCTTCCCCTTTGAACGCAGCATCCAAAAATCCGGGACGTGATGTTGTGAAGCGGGCCAGCGCCTTGAGAGAGGATATGTTGGCACGTTTTGTGTTGGCCGGCATACGTTTGCCTAGAAATGCAGTTGCTGCCTTCGAGTGCCGGCGGGAAGCTGATGGGGGCGTGTCAGGAACGGTCGCATGTGATCCACCAGAACCTGGAGGCGGCGTCCCTGGGACAGACGAAGGGGATGAGGGCATGTTGTGGGGCCTGATGATGGTGCGGGAGTTGAAGAGAGAATTGGGAGGGGTAGGGGTATTGAGTGAGGGCTAGGAGAGAAAGGGGAGGGGAAGGAGGGGATGGGAAGGAGTGTTGGGGAATGTCTGAGGCGGGTTTCGGGATGGTCTGAGTAGACGGCACCAGTCGCGGAAATATCATCGGCGACGACGGCGGCGGAGCCCATCGACAGCGACGGCGGCGGAAAACAGCGATTTATCATTGGTGGACTTGTGTCATACATCTACGTGGCCGAGCATTTCACTGTCAGCCGGTAGACAAGCATATTGTCCACTGGCTACGAGTGCAGACACGCAGCCTCGTGCTGCGATATGGTGCCCTCGGCAAGCCTCGGGGCACATATCTGCACTCGGCGCGTGTCTGCACTCGTAGCCAGTGGACAACCCCTATATGTCACCCCATAAAACCGTATAACTATGACTAATTCGGACGCATACAGTTACAACGATATGCGCTGGGGCAGGTCGGTGCAGAACAGGTACTGTGCATGAGCGTGTACCGATTCTCTTTACTCGCCACACAAGAAGCTAGCTACTTAAGTAGCAGCTACGCATCAACAATACGACAATACAATTAAAAGACACGCAACATCGCGTGCATGGAACTTCCGTTCTTGAGCAGACTGACAGGTAGAACCATGCGGGTCTTAAGCAGATGTACGAATATACAAATATTTGTATCTTAACTGGACTTGACCAGATACGAATGTCTGAACATAAAATATGACTTTTCAAACAGCCATAATCATACTCCTCCTGTTTAGCCAAAGTTCTTCTCCGAGTTTTTTGTCTCAGAAACATTTTCGATGTCTATAGACAGTCGTCCAGTATATAGAGGTAACTGAAGAGCTTCACTTAGGGCGCTTTCCGTCTTGGTTAGACGGTCTGCAAGGTTGATCTTTCTGGGTATCCAGGAGATGGTTTCAACAGCACCAGTTTCAAACTCATACCGAATGCAAGCCACATCACCGCGAATTGAAGGGTCGATTGAATTTCTTTGTGTAGACAGGGACGTAAACAGGTCCTTTGAATCTACGCATAGCTGTACCTACATGTTTCTGTTCATCAGTTCGGAGTAGGCATAAGAGATTACCTTTCCTTCATCGATACCTTCTGACGAGGCCAAAATCTCAGCAGCAGGTACACGTTTTACAGGCCGTTTCGATTTGTGCGAGATCCAAGACAACGGGCCATAGATAGTATTTCTTTTCAGTTCGTCTACTAGCAGTCCAACGATGATTCCAAGTTTTCCATTTTCATCCGAGCGAGAGGCATCCGAGAATACCAACATGCTGAGATTGTATTCTTTGCCGTCAGTTGGCCTGGGGTATTTTATGACGGTACCCATTTTTTGAGTTTTCGAAGTATGTTTGCCTGTTCAACAAGAAGAGATAATTTGATGTGTGGTGCTTCTTTTTGGAGATGGCTGGAGTGAAATGAGCATAGCGGAGATGCTTCAATTCCAATCCATCCCAGCGGGCTGTTGGTAGATGCAACGTCCCCTTCTCAATCGCATTTACTTCCATTTCCGGCTCTTTGTGCCGCTGTCTTGAAATGGGACATCCATCACTGCTTGGAGGTTGTCATTGGCATCGGTAGCTATCGTGTAGTCTTCGTCCTGGGTCGTGTTGATACCAAAGAACCGTAATTTTCCAGGTTCATTGTTGACAGTGCCAAGCTTGAAACGGCTGTCAACGCATTGCGGTATAACTACCTTCGTCCCGACCACTCGGAAACGAGGGGGTTAGAAATAAGAGAGCGCGCGCCGCTGGGTAACCCACGCGCGAACGCAAACCGTACGGATGGACTCGAAAGGAGGGAAGGCTCACGTGGCCGGTGATGCGCAGCCCGGTCGGTGATGTTAGATCCGGACGGCCGGTCACGGGTTAGAAGCCTGAGACTAAAACGAAAACCGGAACGGGATAGCAATTAGCCGTAAAGGGAAGGGAGGCGAGTCTGCCTCCTCTTTACTGGGACGGGCAGGTGTCCCCGGTCTTAACCCCTAAGTGGGACGCCAGGACACCTGTCCCTCTACAGTAGCAGCCACTTATTGTGTACCAGCTACTGTACACAATTACTTAATTTGTGCCATTAACTACTACTTACTAGTTAGCCACCGTACGGATTATACACGTGTGCCCGTGGCCACGATCCCGGCCGACGGTTGTACCACGTGTTACCCGTGGCCACGCCCGCTGCTACCGGCTGTCCCACGTCGGACCTTTGGGGTACTACTGTACACGGCGGCGGGCGCGTGTACACCCGCTCGCTACAGTAGCACCCGCCCTCCAAAGCGGTTATCATCTCCCCGGGGGGTTGTGGTACGGAATTGTACTACACCCATCTAAGAATACTTTGGCGCGTTGTCCAATTCCAGCTGCTTCCAGGTCATCGACGATCTTGGCTACTACTAGAACCAGCTTCCCTGCCTTCTTTTGAAGAATGGTTGTGGGATATGTTTAGATTGTACTAGACCATTGTTTTAACAGACAGCATCAGACTGGTTCTGCTATTTTGCGTTCGCATTAACCAGTCCATGTACTGCCGTCAATAACAACCAAAGATGCGTAGTTTTCGTCTGACTTTCCTTGGGTGGCCTTGCATAGACATCTCGCTGTGCGATGCCAGTCTGTAAAACTGCAACGGTTACATCGGCCTTGTAAACAGTCCATCCATGAAGGGATGCGACAGACTCTAAGATACGGAGCCCGGTCGGAGAGCATGTAGAGCAGTCTTTGTGTAGTTCGTTTTTCAGATCGTCTTCATTTCCATGTGGAGCAATTCGGGCTTTCAGTTTGAGGGAGCTGTCGTCGTATTGTTTCACTTTGTAAATCGTGTGGCTACTAATAATGTTGGCACCAGCTGGTACATCTTTCTTTGCAACTTGTTTCACCGTTCTCAAGAAAGTTTCTTCTTCTGTTTTAAAAGCTGTGACCAAGGGGAATTGGTCAAAACCTTGTGCATCGTGCCTTAAGAAGGTTTTGTTTCCGAAGTGGTCTTGCTTTTTAGAGAGGACAGCATGTTCTGTGCTGTACATCCCCGTTTCTGATGAGAACAGCTCTGCGTTGGCTGAAGAGGCTTATAACAAGTTCTAACTTTCTTTGCTCATGTCGACGCATTCTTGCTCTCCATCATCATGCGTGACGTTGAGACGTCCGTCTTCCGCCTCAGAGTCTATGACTCCGGGGTAGTATATGTCATCTTCTGGCCAGAACACAGATACTCGATCCCCTATGGTAGGTGCAGCATTCGGCTCATTTGTAGTGAAGTCTGCATCAATGGTATTGGTCTCATTCGCACGGTTTGATTGGTCCAACGATGATGTAGCACTTTCTGTATGGTCTGCTGATTGAATACGTAGTTCGCAGAGTAGTTCGTCTAGTTCATCGATTCCATCCTGTACCGTTTGTGCTAAACTTTCTTGGGGAGTAGCTGGACGTATTTTCAATCGCAACGGTGGACTCTCAGTTATGCTTTCCAGGAACCGTCACCGACCTTGCACCATGATTTACACAGAGTACCGTCTTGGGCAAGGACCACTTTCCTCTCTTCTCATGCTGTTTTTTGGTAGATTGCGACCACGTCTCCCATGGCGATAGGCAGTTCTTTTGCTGCCTTTGACTTGTGGATAAGCGCTAATTTGCGGCTAGCTTTTAGTTTATCTTGAGCCATGGCTACTTCTTCGGGTATAGAGACTCGGGTAGTTTTCAACATTACTGGTTTAGTGAATCCCTTCGCCATTTCAAATGCACTCAGCGTGTCGTTTCCGTAGAGGTCATTTGAGATCGTTATTGCTCGGTAAGATGCTAGTGTAGCATTATGATTGTCTCCTGTATCCTCTTTTAAACGTAGATAGGTGCTGCGTACTACATTGTGCCTGGATTCCATCATATTTTCGCTATGTCTGCCGCGTGGGACCGGTCTAAACGATATATCTCTCTCATTCATGTATGACTTATAATCACCTTCCTCGAAGGCCCTATCTCCGTCAATCGACTCAGGATGTCCAAAGTGAGAGACCCAGCAGACCTCAAAACCGATAACTGCGTCTGAAACAGTTGCCGTGTGTACTACGTGAACCGTGGAGAAACGAGAGACTAGATCCATGCAGTGCATCATTCTAATTTCGTCTAAGTAGAAGTGCTCAACGCATACAATTTCATTAAAAGCTCTGGGTAACGGGCTTATAGATACCTTTCCGTTGGGCTGTGGCGGAGACGATGAGTTGCACGCAATGGAGCTTTCAATTTGTTAATGAACATAGGATGCAACTGATCCTTTCCAGAGGTCATTTCTTTCCAGTAAAAGTTGAAGATCTGTATAGTTGGCATGTCCACAAACATGTTTTTGGACCTTGTCTATGATAGCCTTGACTTCTGACCACGACTTTTCTTCGAGCATGCTGTCACTAAGGCATTCCAGAACATTTTCTGTGTCGTTTGAAATGCGAAACCTGTCCATTTGAACATAGCTTAAGAACGCGGAGTTGGTGATGGATATATAGTCCAGTTCGTCATTTACCATAAATGCAATCCGTTGATATGTTCGATATTTGCCTTCTTGTGACGTTTCGACCGATCACCCACTGGGATGAGCCTTCTAGCACAAGGTGCGTGATGTCGACCGGACGTCCTGTATCAGATGCTGCCGTGAGAATTATTGATCCAATTATACGGCGCGTGGGGCTCGCATGATTCCCTGTGCAATATTGCTAGTGGGAGTGCCCCTCAAGAACTGAAGATATCTGCGCCATCTTCCAATTCGATCATAGATCTAGCTTTTTTGCAAGGGCGTTCATCTCTACCTGGCCAATTGCTGAATAGGGGGCACCCTCGTCCACAAGTGGTCCGATCATGATCGAGGTTAATGACCAAGCTGAAGAGCACACTAGCGTAGCCATGTTAAAGGTTACTGTTTTTCTTTCATTTGACGCGTTTCCCGCTCTGTGTGAACTCTTGTTTACCGACTTCACATGTATAGGTAGCGACCCGTCTTCATTATGGCTACGCTTCCAGTGGTCAAACTTTCTGCATTCGTTACATGGGTGCCTCATTGTAGTAGAACGCGAAACGCGGTCACGTGCTAAAACAAGGGTCGTTCGTGGGGTCAGGTACTAGGTAGCTAGGGGGAAGTGGTAGAGGCTTTCGGGCGACTGTAGAACCCGGGTGTGCTCGCGAACCACGGAAACTAAAAGCGAACAACGCGGTGCTCTCGACCCGGCGGGGTTACCACACGGCCAGCGAACCGTGCGCGCGAGCGGGGAGGCAACACGCGACGTGGCCACGAGAGTCCTAGGCCGCGAGCGAGGAGAACGAGAGAGCGTTAACGAGAAGAAGTTAGTTAGTACCGCGCAAAACCAAGAAAACGAGTCGCGTGCTTGGTCCTTGGTTGCTTGTCCCCAAACCCACCCGGCACAATTGTGCCGGGTGGGTTTGGGTATAGTGTCGTTGGCGCTTAAGCGCCAACGACGCTATATACTGTACTAGATCGCCGTTGAGATGTAGCAGCTAGAGCACACGAGGCCGCGTCATAGTACACACGTGTACAAGCGCGGTAATAGGTCCACGTGTGCTTGTGTCGAAAGCGAGCAAGGCTGGTGTAATGGGCTTGGTATTGTACGTCGGGGTACTTGAGTTATCTAGATACACGTGTACACGAGTAGCGCGAAAAAGGGTACTACAGTGGCACGGGTTTATACCTCACTCATCAGTAGCACCTCACATTCTGCCTTAGTGGGACGTCCTCTTCTACCACTATTTCCTCCGTAGTAGCTACCATTGCCTGTACCGTTGGCTGAGCTTGCACTCAAGGGTTGCTCAGTAATTCTTTGTAAGTTGGCCTTCTCACATTGCCTGATAATCGATGCCACTGATTGGTAGGTTATCGCTCCCTGATCGTTCGTGGACTGGTTGTCAAGGTTTGAATCTGACGGAGCAGCTGCAGCCATCACTGATACACATTGATTGTCATCAATGGCGGAGTTAGAAAGTAGGAGCGCAGTGATACATTCTGGTAACTTGGTGGTCTGCGATATAGAGTTGAACTTCGCGACCTGAGCTGAAAATCTGGATTCGAAGTTTTCCATGTTGTCATGGTTGTTGCGGTGCGTATTCAGAAGCATGTTAAATGGTCGGAGGGCTTCGCTTACGACAGACATTGCATCCCTTTGGTAAATACAGTCGACGATGAGCTTAACAACTTCTGGTGTTAAGAGGTTCTCATCATCGATTCTTGAGCATGGATCTTTAGCCCGACCAAACAGTTGTGATTTTAGACATATAGCACGGCGTTGAGCCTGAATTTTGTTGCTGTTGCTGTCCGGCAGCGCCTTGTTGAATGCCTGCCAGAGCTTTATGGACTTGAATCATTCTTCTTGGTCCCCTTTTCCATCGGTCCATGGCGCAGATTTGGAGTCCCAGGAGAACCTCCGACGGTAAGGCAGGTTGTTATGTTGCGGTTCTGAGCCCATAACTATGAATAATTCGGACGCATACAGTGACTACAATATGCACTGGGGCAGGTCGGTGCAGAACAGGTACTGTGCATGAGCGTGTGCCGATTCTCTTTACTCGCCACAAAAGAAGCTAGCTAGTTAAGTAGCAGCTACACACCAACAATACGACAATGCAATACAGACACGCAACATCGCGTGCATGGAACTTCCGTCCTTGAGCGGACCGACAGGTAGAACCACGTGAGTCTCAAGCAGATGTACGAATATACAAATATTTTGTATCTTAACTGGACTTGACCGGATACGAAATGTTTGAAAATGGAATATGACTATGTCGCTCCGTGGTGCGTATACGGTGGCGACCGGAAACGGGTTAGAAGCCAGCGCAGGTAAAACCACTGAACGGTCGCAGCTTTGGAGCGAAAGGGACGAGGGCGAAGTTGCCCATTTCACTGTTGGGGACGGGTGTCAGGTCTTAACCCCTCCGAGGGACGCCTCGGACACCTGTCCTGATACGGCACCTGCCGCCTAGTGCGTACCGGGTACTGTACACAATTAAAATACTAGCGCCACAATTATTAACTACTGTGCCGGCCCTGCCACTACACGTGTCCGCTACTGTACACGCGTCATAGCTACGAACTACCGCGCGGCCAACACATGTGCTACTGTACGCACGTAACAAACACGACCTACCGCACGGACGGCATCTCTTCTTCTTCATGTCATGACGCAAACTGTCCAGCTGGACAGGTGGACACGACTGAAGCCGCCAGGGAACGCTACGGCGGGTACACTAGAGATAGGAATAGGAACGCGGGAATAAAGGAAGGGGGAAGAGGGTACCTCGAGTCATCACAGATTATGGACCTTTCCTAAAAGACAGCCGCTTCCGCTGCCCGACGATACCAACGCTCCGCACATTACAGCGTAGAGCCCGTGCTCCCAGTCAACCGAGTCGAGCAGCTCCACAAATTCATGTCGAGCAACCCAACATTCCGTCCCCATTCCCGACATCTCCACGAGCCTCGCGGAGATATACTATAGTAGTGTCTCGGTCTCCCTCAGGGAGACCAAGACACTACTATAGTACAGCGGACGTCTGGAACGAACTCTGGCAGAGTGCCAGACAAGCCCAACAAGAAACATTACAAGACCAAATGACTCCACCAGCAGAAGAACTCACCCAGGAGACCCCTATCCAAGGAGCACAACACCCCACAACAGTGCAACAACCCATGACACCCCAAATCATTATGCAAGCCGCGCACCCACAATGGAAATTCAAAGAAGAACTTCCCAAACTCACGTAACGGAACTACATAAAATGGAAATCAGCCCTCACAAACATCCTAATCTAGCACGACCTACCCGACATTGGCGAACCAGGTTTCTCTCCCCCAACTCACGATACAAGCACATTCTACGCAAAGGCATTCGCAAGCTGCAACCGCATGATCGCAATAAGCATCGAAAACGATACAACAGATCTGCTGCCGGACGATATATACTCCAAACCACCTTATACAGTAATCGAAACACTCGACGCGATCCTGGTCAAAGAAGCAGAGACAGTACACGCCATACTCGAGAAAGAGACCAAGGGAATCAAGCTGACAACAGACACCCCAATACCCGAATACATCCGAAAACACCACATCCAACAAGCCCCTATGTTAACAGCAAAGTACCCCCATATCTCAAACGAACGCACCACAGTAAAGTTTACGGTAGAGGGACTGAGGGAGCATCATAAGTTCAAGGATGTGATACGAACATTAAAGATATCGGGACTGCCCAATACAATCGACGAACTGTACGAGAGACTACAAGACATCGAGGAAGAAAACAAAGAGGTCGACCCCACGCAAACGGCCGTTCCACAAGTTGCTAGCCCACGCGAGGGCTAAACGAACCGCCAGCAACGCAAGCAGCACCCTCGTCAACCCCCGGATAATTATGAAGATCGCTGACGCAAAGGTCGCGGCAGGGGACGCAGGAGCCAAAATAAAGACATGAACGTGCACCAAATTGCGCAAATTACCCAAGTCGTGGCCGCCCTCAACAACCCGCAAAGCGAACGTGGAGCCCCGTGGCGCCGAGCAGGCTATCGACGAGGACCACCACCGGCCTCAAAAGCTAACAACGCGACCACAACCGATGCCGACGAGGCCCTCGACAAAGCCACAATCAACGGAATTGCAAACAGAAGCCACTACGAGCGCGAGGTTGTACAGAACAATTACCTTAAGGACATCCTCGACTCAGCGGCGCACCCCGCGCACATCAACCACACCGTACCGGCAATGCAGAAACTGGAAACACCACTGACCACAAACACCGCAACCTCCACATCAAACTCTGCAACCCATCAGGGCACCCTGAGGACGACAAAAGATCGTGGTGTCAACCTAGAACTCCCCGCAGTAATCCACACAGACATCTGCACGAACTTCGTATCCGTAAACCAGCTTGCGAGAAGGCATTGACACGTGCTCTTCTCATCTCGAAAGGGGTACATCCTTAACACACGAACTTCAGCACAACTCAAGGCAGTCACAGCGACTTTGAAAACAATCAATATCAACTCAACAAATAAGATAACAGTCTGGCATACTCCGCTAGACCCATACCCTGAAGCAGAGAGAACGTTCCCCGCAACACACGTACCACCCCCCTCCCGACTCGCAGGAACACGAAGAAGAACGTACAGCCACGGCCACTAATGGACAAGGAGAGAAAAGACGACCGAAGGCAAAGCCGTAAAATATTACGGCGTAAAACAAAACATTGGAAAAATGACCACAAAACAGAGCGCACAGTTCGTCTCCCAGACATTGCCCTGGTCCTGAGGCCACATTCCCCTAAAGACGCCGCATTCTATGAATACCACCTCATATTCAATCATATCAAATTGTGCACAATCCAGCAAATGGTAATACAGGAACTGCTGCCACTCCCCCCATACTCAAACAAACACCGCCCAGGCTTTCATACTCACGCTGCGCACATGGCACACGAAGACAGAAGCCACACAGACAAACAGAGCATCGATACGACCTCGCTGTCGCACTGTCATCAGACGTATGCCGGCCAATAACCCCAAGATCGGGTCATAGAAACGCGTACTTCATAACGTCTATCGACACAAAATCAAAATATGCGCCAGTACGCTGCATAGCTACACGGAAAGACGTCATCAAAAAATATACGGAACACGATGAAACTTGTTAAAATCCACGGACGAACGCCACAGATTCTGACAACGGGCAACGGAGGCAAATACGTCAGCAGGGAGGCGAAGATCTACTATGCCAGTGAGGGGGTAACTGCGAAACCAACGGTGCCATATCAACCACAGAAAAACGGCATAGCAGAAAGTCTAAACGGAACTCTGGTCAGTGCGACCAGAGCCGCACTATACCAAAGCAAACTACCGCCAGAGTGCTGGGAAGACGCGCTTCGGGATGCAGTGTTCAAATACAATCCATCAATTTATTGCGCAACCGGGCAGATACCACATGCGTTGTGTTTCGGCACACCGCCATCCATCAGTGCACTGCACGCATCTGGACAATTGGGAACCGTGGCAGTCATCACAGACAAAATCAGAATGCGAAAACTACATCCGCGAGCATTCGCCGCCAGGTACACGTATGCCATCAACGTGGACATTCTAATTGTCCTCAATCACACAAATGGACAATACAAACGAATCCGCACAGACGTCATACCGTACAGACTTAATACCGTACAATAAACAGACGGAACCTGTCAGCACACACTTGAGCACTTTTAAATGTTACTTACCACCACCAGATCCACATGGAATATCAGAACGAACTGCTCCCCGGCATCGCGCAAAGAGGCGCAACGATACCCGGACACTGAAAAATGGATTAAGGCACACAACGCCGAACTAGACAAGCTAGATGAGGCCAAAGCGATCCAGTAAGTACGATATGTAGACCTGCCGAGGGGAGCTAGGCAATTCCCACTGACAATGGGATACAAGTACAAACGGATAGCAGAAGGGGATATAATCGAAAGAAAAGCACGATGCTCTATGAGGATCCACCTCATACCCCCTCATGAACATTATAATCCAGACCACACGGCCGCCCCTATGGCAGACAAAACGACGATACGTATGCTATTAGCAATCAAAGCCACCTATGGACTCATTGCCGAACACTTTGAAATAAAATCGGCCTTTGTACACGAAACATACAAATATGAGGCCGACGTGTACGTTAAGCAACATCCTAGATTTGACGTATCATACGAGCATAGAAGCAAAGGCAGAAAACTACACATAAACCTATACGGTAGCCCCTCAGGGGATACTATTACTTACGAAGGTGTTCAGACGCTTCTAAAACAGCACAAGTACACACAGAGCCTGCAGGACCCATGCTTCCTCCACAAAATGCAAAAAACAGCGATACATACTCATCGGACTAAGCACGGATGACTTTCTCATTGTCCCCGCACATCAAGACCTCATCACTGAACTGCAGAACACACTGAAACGTAAGTACACAATCAAACGACTAGGGTAACCGACACTGTATTTAGGTTGGAAGATCACCCACAGCAAAGACGGCTCTGTATACATCAGCCAACCTAGCTATATCGAATCTGCACTGGATCATGCGCGCATAAATAAAGCGAATGAAAGGGATACACCTCAGTCCAGTGGATCTAAATACCACTCAGCAACCTTAGACGACAAACAAGTCCCACACCTTGCAGACATGTTTAAAACATTGTGGGTGAACTGCGCTACATAACATATTGCACTTGCCCCGACATTAACTCCTACGTCAACAAGCTATTCGGGGCCATGCATGACCCAACCAAAAGACACTTGCTACTCCTAAAAACACATTGCGGTACCTTAAAGCAACATAAGAAGACGGAATCCTATACAAAACAACAAAAACAGCCAACTTAGCTACCATGATGCTAAAAGGGGGAAAACAGGACAAACATCCAATCCAAACATATACAGATGCTGATTTTGCAGGCGACGACAATGACCGCAAATCGACTTCAGGAACAGTTCACCTGTACAATGGCGCTCCGATCGCATGGAGGTCAGGCAGGCAGTCCCTACAAGCCCTCACCACATGCGAAGCCGAATATATAGCGGCAACGACTGCAGTCTAAACAACACAGTGGTTGAGAAGAATATTGGTGGAAGCACAACTACTACCGAACACCCCCGGTATTTGCAGACAACAAAGCAGCAATCGCCGTAGCCAAGAGTGTAGCATTAACACGGAAACGAAAATTTATAAACCTGCGGTATCAGGTCTATAAATTTTCGTTTCCGCGTCCTACGGGAACACACCATGAACGGAACAATCAGGGTCACACATGTACCATCCAAGAGCATGCTGGCTGACCTACTAACGAAACGCATGAGCAACCAAATGTCCCACCCCCTCAAAACAGCGCTAAACATCCTACCCATCTCCACCAAAGTGCTGAAGATGAACCGAATTTCATCGCACACCAACAATGCACCGGAACAGGAGGCGTGTCATGACGCACAAAAAGGCGATCACAAACAGATTTTCCGGCGCATAGCGTCAGCGAAGAAAATTCCTGCCATGACGCAACCTGTCCAGCTGTACAGGTAGACAAGACTGACATCGCCACCGAACGCCACGGCGCGGGTCCACTAGAGTTCGGAATAGGAAGGCGGGAATAAAGTAAGGGGAAGGGGGGTATCCCGAGTCATCACACTGCACACGTACGCAATGTGACGACCGACTGGCACGAGCGCGCGCTCCCTATACGTGGGCAACACGCCCATGTGTACATCGTACACGGCCGCCAGATTGGTAACCTCAGCGCAGGCCGGTGGTTTATTTCAATCACGTCTGTAGAATTTAACGGGA
Organism: Chondrus crispus; assembly: GCF_000350225.1. Taxonomy (NCBI): domain Eukaryota; phylum Rhodophyta; class Florideophyceae; order Gigartinales; family Gigartinaceae; genus Chondrus; species Chondrus crispus. Next base: position 98,602 of record NW_005179023.1, on the reverse strand, counting down.
GTTGTGCCAACAGTTCCAGGGTTGTTGCGGTTTGTTAGGAAGTGTTTTACCTTTTTGCCGAGGGTTATGTACGTTTGATATCATAAATCAGAATGTTTTTAAGGTTTTTGTAAAACAGACAGCGAGGACGTTTTCGGCGTCCGTTTTGTCAACATTGCTGTGGTCATTTTGAAGTATAACGAATTTTCTCAAGCTGGATAGTAAAACCTCAACATGTGCTACATATTTCGCCACCACTCTATAGGCAGGACAAACACACTTGCATAGACCCTACTAAGAGCACCTCTATCACGGCGACTAAATTCAAATTCTGGTCAATTTGGAATTTTGTGCAAGTCTATCATAGGAAAATTCGAGGCCATATTTGGCATATTGAGTAAAGTGGTGAGTAGAGTCGGTCGTATTTCTCAAACCCAAATTATGCGGAACCAAACACATTGCACCTCATGATACCTTGTCCAAGCTGTTGCCCAGTTCCTCCCGCCAAATATTGAACGGAACAAACTCACCGATCTCCACCGCCCAAATGCCAAGGCTACATCGAGACCTTCAAACTTCTCAAACAACTGCCATGCCCCGCAACATCGAACCTTTCGTTTTCTAGCGATGGGGTCGAATCGTCCTAATTACAACGCAACAGAAGACATCGCACTCGCAAGGGCATGGTCTCTGTCTCTGATAGTACCACGAACAAGAAGGCGGAGGACTTCCGAATCGAAGTTTTGAATCGCTCTGAGATTCAAAGTGTCACCAATTGCATCGGCACATCAGGAAGTGTCTATACCCGCTGCCGCACACTCAATCGTACCACACGAAAATATCCCGCGACTAATAAGCTATAGCGCTCTTCCAAAGTACAATGCGGCGAATACCAACAGTATATAAAACGAAACATCATTACTCTTTACTTCGAAACCAACCAAACCAAATGCAAAAGAGAAGGGTGTACTTCGAGAGCCAGTACCAATCACGTTTATGTATGTGATCTTTTATCTCTGAAAAATCTCTAAATTTTCGATGAAGATTCTTCGGCATGTTGGTTTTACTGCGGCTGAATATCGCCCTGATCAGGATGCTAAGAAACATATGTAACGTATCGAAGAAGGAAGCAATCATGTTGGGGGTGTAGTAGAACGCGAAACGTGGTCACGTGCTAAAACAAGGGCCGTCCGTGGGGTCGTGTACTAGGTAGCTAGGGGGAAGTGATAGAGGCTTTCGGGCGACTGTAGAACCTGTGTGTGCTCGCGAACCACGGAAACTAGAAGCGAACAACGCGGTGCTCTCGACCCAGCGGGTCTAACACACGGCCAGCGAACCGTGCGCACGAGCGGGGAGGCAACACGCGACGTGGCCATGAGAGTCCTAGGTCGCGAGCGAGGAGAACGAGAGAGCGTGAACGAGAAGAAGTTCGTTAGTACCGCGCAAAACCAAGAACGAGAGTCGCATCCTTGGTCCTTGGTTGCTTGTTCCCAAACCCACCCGGCGCAAGCGCCAACGACACTATATACTGTACTAGATCGCCGTTGAGATGTAACGGCTAGAGCTCACGAGGCCGCGTCATAGTACACACGTGTACAGGCACGGTATTAGGTCCACGTGTGTGCGTGTCGAAAGCGGGCAGCGCTTGTGTAAATGGGTTTGGTACTGTACGTCGGGGTACTTGAGTTATCTAGATCCATGTGTACACGGGTCGTGCGAAAAAGGATACTAGAGTGACACGAATTGGTACTACAGTGCGAATAGAAGATTTTCAAACCCATCTTGGGATCATCTGCGTGGAATCAAGAAAAAGAGATAAGAAAGGAAAGTGGATCATAGTTCCCACCAGGTTGCAAGAAATTTGGATAAGATCGCGTTGATCTTGGCCACAGCAGCTTCAGATAAGCAAAAAGTTTCATCCGTTGCGCCTCAACTCTAAATCTTCAAGAGCACACTTGAGGGTGATTCAGAGAGATCTAGATTCTGGAGGTTCTTCGTCGGGACGCAGAAGAAATATTTCAAACCAAAGAAACGGGCGAAACGGGATCCGTCCGGAACATAACAGCCATCGAGCAAGGAGTTTCGGTAATTGATACCGATTTTGTAGATGACACTCGATCTAAAAATATGGTTTCTTCATTCTTACTTAGCGCTCCTTCTCTTTAAGTTAATGTTCCCCATAGTTCTTACTTACAACAGATTCGAGAGGACGAGTCAACGACGGGAGCATCCAAGTCTGGAACTGGATCGAAGTTGATAAACGCAAACAAGTTAACTGCTCATATTCATGCGCTTTTGCACTTCAGAAACTAAAATTTTATCGCAGGTTCGAGAACACCATTTTCTACTTTTGAAATCCTGGGAGTGTATGACAGCGCATCTTGAATTTCGCAAATCCCGAAACATCTCTCCGCTCTTCGGAGCGGTCGTGTCGGAGGTACGAGAGAAAGCTTACAAGTGTTTTACAACGATTCACTACCTCTTCTAACCCATACATTCCGTGCAAGCGCTGTTTGAAGTTTGATGTGTCACTCTTAACTTATGATCGCCCCACTTCTCTCTACCATAGAATCTAAGTTTCTTGGGGGCTCAAACTGTGTCTCAGTTTCTTGAACGTTTCCTTCAGTAGCAACAGCGGCAGCCGTACCATCGTCTTCTAGCAACTCCCCTACGATAGCCACAGCCTCTTCTTCCTCGCTTGTATGTCAGCGGAGTTCTCCCTTCGGCCACATAGCCACGATCCTGTTTTAAAGTATCACACATACTCCAGTGATGAGGATAATCATCTCATCATTCTACTCATGAACCTCGTGGCGAAGTATCTAGAATCCCCAATCGCTGCAACACTTCAAAACAGAACTCTATGTTCTTTCGGTGTCCCGCGTGCATCTTGGCGTAGTGCGAGTTCATATCGGTTAACGGAGCATAATTCGGCTTAAAAAGATGCCCCATTCCAGATAAATGCCATTCGGCAGCATGAAGAGGAACCAATGCCGTCTATAGCCATTCAATACATAGCCTTCTGGAAGATTCATCTTCGAATCTCTGTTCAAGATATCTATGAAAATAGGACCATTGCAGACTACTGTCTCATTGTTGTTCGATGGCCACCGTCAGCCTTTCAGCAGGAGCGCCACAAGCGAAGAAAATTTCTGTGAGACGAAGCGTTACGGAAATCGATGGTGGACGCGAAGTTTTCGGTACATCAAAAGTAGCACACCGATCGCTCAGAACCGCCTTTATCTCACCCAAAGTACTTCACGGCTCTCTCCAAATTCCAAAATGTTACCCAGATCCCGATTAGTTTTGAAATGAGCATGCCTCTTAGTTGTTCTGGTAGCATGTGATAGACCTATTGGTTTCAGTATGCTAATCTTTTTCGGCACCCAAGTTTCTAATCCGTCGCCGTTCGGCACAAACGTTTCCCAAAAGCGATAGTCCATTGGGCCGACGCTAGTTTTGTGTAATGAACCTTGAACATCTTCACTACTGATGCGGTGGCGTGCAGCAACCGCTATCTTTAGTTACAAGGCAACAGAGTGCAAATTTGTGTTGGAAGCTTTAACAGCTCGTCCCTTGTTCTGCCCATGTCCGTTTCGAACGTTTTGTTAATGTCAGAATCACAGGTCTGCAGGAAATACGTGGTATGCACCAGAAAAAGTCCCAGAATATTGTCCAGCTTTTGTTTCTGTGCGTACCCACTCAATTCCATGCCAAATGAGTGCCTGTCTATCAAAAGAAACAATCGGCTGTTCTCTTGGTAAAAGTCTGCGAGTGGACGTATTGACATGATAAAATATGAAAGGTAACGTCAACTGGTCGGCACAACCATTTTCCGTACAACTTATTACATTATCGCGTGGCACAACTATGCAATTGTTTTCCAATGCGGTCCTGTCGCATCATTGACAATTGCTTTCTTGTCTAACTGCTTAATCCAAAATTCTATTACATTGACGCCTGCCGCTATGACGAACAACGGCGCCAGATGTCGAAAACCGGCTGCACCTTTAACCGCTGTCATACGTTTTCCAGAAACCTTTCGTACTGCGGTGAATTTGTCATAGTGGGAGTGGTTTACTAAAAACATATCCTGAGTTCTCCAAATTCCCTGTCCACATGCGTCTCACCTTGGTTCTAAATGTGCACCGGGATTTCAAATATACCAGGATGATTCTTCGCAGTTTCCTGGATGCGATCAGCACCACATTTCTCGTATTCGCCGTTTTCTGCCTGCAGCTATGCTGCATCTCTATTTTCAGTGCCACGACCTTTCATGTCGTTTTCGATGTGTAAGGTCGTATAGCTGCACTTGACTGTGGTCCTTGCTGGAAATCTCTACGTCCATCGCTATATATTTGCTGCATGAAAAACTTTATCCCACCAATGTTCACGGCAACTCCGTTTTCGGCGGCTTCTATAATTTTTTGCTTAGTTCTGCCGCTCCGTCGGCGTCCGACAAAGTGTGTCTTTGAAAGCGTGGTTTTACCGGGTTCTAAGGACAAGAAAATTGCGCCTTGCAATCGTGTTTGAGGCAACTAGCGATTCGGAAAGCCGTTGATTTGGAAATATCACACGTACTGGCAGCCTATCTACAGTATGTCTGCGCACTGGCGACGGCGCCTCCGCCGCCGCCCCGTCCTGCAGTAAGCACGGCTTTAAGCGAGAATTGCCGTTAGGTGCCCTATTTACAAGTGGCGCCGGGTGCGGAGTACAGTAGCACCCCGCCGGCCACAAGGGTGAGAATCCAGCGTGTCGATAATTAGTAATTAGTAGTTAATTGTACAAATTTGCCAATTCAGCCTGAATTGGCAAATTTGTACCATTAACACTACTACTGAGTAGTAGTTCGTCTCCAATAGCTAGCAGGCACTCTAGTAGGACAGGTGTCAGGCCTCTGAGGGGTTAAGACCTTGGCACCTGCCGTATTTCAGTAAACTGTAGCATGAACAACCCCAACGGAGAGGGGTGTATGCACAGATCGGAAAAGACCCTGACGGGCGGGAAGGCGGGGGAAGGACAACCAGTTACGGAACCGAGAAGCGGGCCCTGGTAGCGGGATAGAGCGGGACGGATGAGGGCGCACGCGCGGGCCCATCTACGTGTCGACTCCCTGGAGCAGCACTGGGTGACGTACTAGCGCTGACGGAAGGAGGCGGATCTTTGCTCGCTCGCTTGCTTGCGCATCCTTCACCCACTTCGTTCTGTTCAGAAGCGGGATGAGAAGGAGCGCTCGTGTAGAATAAGCTGGAAATTGGACCTTGACGGAGGGTCGTGAACAAGTCCGCGCTTGTCCCTCCCCATCGCCGCCGGCCCGCTCTCGTATTTAATATACAAAGTAACCAATCATAATACTACAGTAGGGCGGGTCGGCCTGCACTGTGTCGCTCTCAGCCGTCGGGGCTGACAGTACAAGTACTACCCGTGTGCATAAGAAAGAAATTTGCAGGATTGCCCGAAATTTAGCCTCGTCCCAAGATGAGCCCTCGTGGAAGGGTATGTGAGACAATTATGTCACGAAATCCTGCATGCGCTGCTCCAATATATTGGAGCAGCGCATGCAGGATTTCGTGTTCGTTTACTTTATAGTAAACGAACACGTTTAAACAGCTTTCGTTGTTCACGTGCCGAAGAGACACACGTCTCGTGTGTTTACGCTTAATTCAACTCACATAAGCACGGGAGTAATACAGACGTCTGACGCATTCCGTGGGGTCTACAGCACCAGCGTGTAGTGCACTGGCACGCACCCCCATTTCGCATGGGCATCTGCATACGGCCAAACCACCGTACCAGAATGACTCCTCCCAGGGTAGACGTGTTCCAAATCGTCACGTGTACCCATGTCCAAATCCCCACGTGTACAAGTGTCAGATCACTACTTATACCGGGTATCATACCCTACATGTTGGGGCTTTTCCAGGTAATACATGGATATACTATCCTGCAGCGCCCTATTTATTATTCTATTTTAACTGAATATTATTCCGAAGTCGACTACTACACCCCGACATCGCAATTAGTCAGGGCTTCACTACAAAAAGTCTAAGATATGTTTTCATCCTCACACGAACAATGCAGATGTACCAATACAGTATCCACACTATATGCATGCCAACATAACAGAGAGTAGCAGACCAGACTAATTGTCAGTGATTATATTAGTGGAGACTACACTATTTTCACAACACGCTATTGCCCAACCATAACCCGTCCATGTTGACGTATCAACACATTTTTACTCATCATCACAATCAACAACGGGAGCGTCATCGAAATGATTCCTTTACTTAAGCACTATCCCTTGCAAATTTGGAAATAAATGGGCTATTGCCCGTTGATATTGCAAGAAAGCCCAGTGCAGATCATAGCCTTTCGAGCGTACTTCAGTCCGCCCGCATCACGCATTTACATCCCTCACAACGGCTGTGGCCAAAGACAAATAAAAAGGGTTTCCCGCGTTGGGAAATTTCCCAGAAGCCGCCGCGAACCCATTTCGGAGAGTGACGTCTATCTTGTACATATCCCATCGTCCACGGGATGCGTCTTTTATTTTCTGGATGACGAAAGAATTGGCTGGTTTAATCAAGACTGTGGCGTTAGGCGGAAAAGGCGTAGCTCGGTGTCACACGCTTGCAAGGCTCGCTCCAAATCCTGCGAAATTCCATGACCCCCACAATTATCGACAAACGTAATATGTCTCCGCACATGCGGCAACGATTTGATGACCTTCTTCTCTGCCGTATATTATGCGAAAACGGTCTTGTCCATCCAACCTTTCGGGCCTGAGCGAAATGACGCTCCAGGCACATTGTTCGGGACCTACTGTACCGGATAACTTCTTTTCATATTCCGAAAAACAATAAATGGCGCTTCAATCACTGCGTCCCTTCCCCAGAGATCCTGACCATCATATCCATACCCTCGGACCCCGACACAACATCCGAGTACTTCACGTCAGTTTCCCCACAGTTCCCATTGTCCTGTGATTATCTAAACCAATCAGACAGTGTGTTTCGTCCGCATAGCACACGTTATTTTTGTCCGTTGCTCCCGAGCGAAATGCACGAGCTAACGTCCCAAGGTGGTATGCCATCTCCCTCCGAATATGTGCCTGTTTGGCGGTACAAACCATGAGCTTCTCAGCTTGGGCCCAACTGCAAATTTGGAAACGGTTCTTGAATGCCTGTATCCAGCGGGGATAAATTCAATAATTACTTTGGTCGAATTTAAATCTTTTAGATTGACATGGTACACCGCATTACGAGATTCCCAGACCAAGTGAATTGCCAGGTGACGCAGACGTTTTGCGCTGAACTTCAGGCCGGACTTGGTCTTCATGCAGGCCAATTCCACAAACCGCTTGTTTCCTTTCTTGACTGGCAAAAGCCTTGATGTATACTCGCTTCATGCCGCTGCCTTGATACGCACGTAATCAAAGGGGGTTTAGCGCGGTTATCAGTACTATTTGGTACGCTACCTGGCTCTCCCTACTTTCACATTCTACTCCCTTGGCCATTGTCTGCTTTCCCTGACCCATGTAATAGTTTGGCAAATTGCGGACAGCTCGGGAGGCCATGTGTTTGTCACCGTCTGTACGAGACGATTACACCATCCATGTCACGATCTTGACACGCTGGGCGCTTCAGCTGTGCATGGGTAAGCACATGCTGAAGCACCCGCTTCTGCGTGTTGTTGAGCTAAGGGGTGGGGAACGAGAACGTGATGTCTCGTCCAAGTGGGTTGTAGTGGAGGCATTCAGCGTCATACTGATGCGATGCGGTTCTAATAGGGAGGAAGGGAGACGTGTGGTGTTTGTTGACGCATTTTCCACTGCACGCCGCAGGGAGCGCAAGATGGGTGAAGCCAAACACATTTCGAGGCGCTTCACCAAAAGATTTGGTGAATGAATGCGGAGTACTTTGATGTGTTGGGGTTTAAGTTATTTATAGGGGTCTCAGGCAGCCGGGAAATACGGGAGACACGTACTGCGTGGCTTCAGATGCGGATGGCGGTGTTACAATATGCGGCGCATTGCGCTTCTCGCATAATAATCGTGGTGTCTACCGTCAGGAGTGCATTCCGGTGCGCGGCACTCTGTTGGATTTTGCTCTCGATTTGGCGCATCCAGACTAATATATGTAGGGTACTGACTAGTGTAGTCTACAGGAATTTTGTCGACGAGCAAGGACAACTCGCAGAAGTTAGTAAGGACTACGATAATACATGTATCAACACTAATTCTCCACCCAGACTAATTGCGATGTTTTGGTGTACACAGCGCCATCCCACCCCAATTAAAGCCCCAAGAAGTTTTGGTACAACCATAGAGTCGAAAACCAGTTCACGGAAGAGGACAGGGTGTACCAAAAATAAGGGAGCCTGGATGTAGTGCAATAAGGAGTTGCACAAGGGGTTGAAGTGAAAAGAAACTAAGTTGGAATGCGGATACTGCAGTCCGGGATTAGGGGAGACACGTGTTAATATTTGCACAGTTTTAATTTAATTTAATTTAGTCAATTAGTTAGCAATAATTTGGCTGACATTAAATTAGATTTAGGATCTAGCGCCGCGAGCTACTGTAGTGGCTCCGGCGGGGCGATATATACCCTAGCCCACTTACCACCAAGTCAGTAAAGGTAACCCGAGTTGCCAGAGTCCGATATCGCCTTGGTCGAAGTCCGTCTTTTACAAGACATTCCCTTATACTACAGATTACTTTATCCTCTGCGCTCGGGGGTCCCCTTTCTTTTTCCTTTATTTCACTATCCTTTTCTATCTCTAATTCTACCTATCACCCTTATCTTGTGTTGGTGCCATCGGTATTGGTTGCGACCGAACCGGTGTTCAACACCGGTTTGGTGGTAACCAGAATTTGGGATACCAAACAGTACCAGGGGCACCCCTTCGGATTCCAGATATTTTTATATGGTTGTAAAGCTTAAAGCAGTAGTAGTGATATGCAGAAAACAGAAGTGGACAAACCAAAATAGTTTAGAAGTTATCGTCCAACATGTACTCTCTAAATCTGGGGGATGGGGTGTTCTGTATAGGCCAAATCAAAAAATTATCATACAATTTTACTTGGAAATTGCAGTACAATTCATGTTAAATAAAAATTTGATACCTGTTCACAATCTGCCGACAGAATTTAATCCTAAATTCTGTCTGGACTTGCTCGAAGTTGGCGATTGTGGCCCACTTCAAGCCTCCCCGACCCACTACGATGACCCGTATCGTCACTTCCACCCCCCCTCGCCGCCAACTCCACGCTAAACACCAGCATTCCCTTCCTCGCCATCACCACCAACAACCGTCACACCCCCGCCCAGTATCTATTCCACGCCATCCCATCCCTCACTACCCCGACTATGTCATGCAGTACCCGCCACCAGCCATCCTCTGACGGCATCTTGGTGTTGGTTGGTGGTCGGCGGTGATGGTTGAGAAGGTGGGCGTTGCGGGGGGTGTGTGTCTATTATATAGACTTCGACAAAGTGGATATGACGCTTGGCAGAGCCCGATGTGAAGAAGAGTTCAGCCTTTTGTGCTACTGCCTGCTGCTCATAAACGGCAGAATGTCTGCAATGCGACGATGCACGAATAGTGCGTGATACGACAGCGTGCCACTCTGTGGTGAGCGTAAAACAGATAAGAGTTGATACGGTGAATATGGTTTGCGAAGCCCGACGTGAAGAACAGTACAGCCTTTTACATGAGTACTATGTGTTCTGTACCGACGAGTGAGTAACAATCGCATCATTGAAGAGCGCCATACTGTGCAGGTCCCAGGCGCAGAAGGCGCTACCTATATCACGCAGATTGTCCGGGACTGCCTCCTGTCCTTTGAAATTGTAAGGGTACTTCACACTCCTCGACTCAGGTAGAATTGACACACGGAACACAGCAACTAGGCACTCGCCATCTCTCTCAACATCTTTGAGCTCGTGTCCGTGCAGCCTTCTGTAGAACTTCGAAGAATCGCCCGGAGGTAGTTGAAGAGTACCGGTCCCTACCACCTTCCCGGACACCATCAATCGCACGGTACTTCCCGGTTTCACAGCTTCCAGGAACGACGCATTAGATCCCCCGGTTGTAGCTGCGTGTACAGCCATTGAGGGCTCTTCCCCACTATCAGCAATACCGCTTTCAGGTTTTCTCATATCACGTAATAACAGGACATTGTCGGACAAGTTATTAGTATCGCTCGTGATGGAGTTTCTTGTCACGAAGGATGGTACGGAAGAAGGATCTTTACATGACCTCTTCATTGGCGCATTAGTAGCTTCTGATAGACCGCAGTGGTTTTGGGCGATTAAACGAAGCCGTTCATGGGCGAAACGATATCGCTCAGCATCTGCCTCCACTACAGTGCACTTTCTGTTTGTCCGAATGCAAGAAATTGCCGTAGAAAGAGTACCACCGTAAATGTCCAGAACATGACCGTTGTTTGGACAGAACGTTGACATAAGCTCAGCTAAGAGATTGGGATTTTTCTCCTCCGTCAGAATGGGTGATCTCGTTCCAGGCTTGAGTAACTTGTTAGAAGTAACTGGTACCCTAGATATTGCCGCAAACTTCCGTTTCTCTGGGGCCTGCAAAACATGGTAGGGGCTCCGTAAATCTACCTTGAACCCATCCGGTCGATGCCCTGGTGTCTTAGCGAACATGCCAAATTCACAGGCGTTCTGAGGGAAGACGTCCCCTCGATATTCTTGCAACGTCTTGGTGTCCTTCATGATGACGTAAGGGTACTGAGGTCCGCTGAAACCCGTTTCCTTAAACGCATTGTACCATCTACTAAAGTACTGTATTGATGTGAATATAAACACCCATCCACCGGGTTTCAGTATACTTCGTGATAGTTCTGCGACGGCCTTCATTTCCGTGGTGTCGACGACATTATCATAACCGTTTCCTGCACCTGACCGGCATGATGGCGTACCGTACGGAGGGTCTGTACACAGTAGATCGAACAATGGGCATTTGTCCGTTCTCACGGATCCATAGTATTCCTGCCATTTCATTTGATATGCTTCTATGCCAAGTTCCTTCAGGAAGTCTCTCCTTTTCATCATGAAAACCTCCCTATCGTCCGTGTAATTGACACATGTCTTAAGTCGTTCTGAGGCCTCGCTTTGAGGAGCAGCCGACTTAGCATATGCAGCTGGCGGAGGATTGGCAGTATTCTGTTCAGCTGGATCTTTCTCGTCGGCGGATATATGTGGATCATCGGGTATAGCCGGCATTATCTCATTTCCTTCATCAGCAGTACCCTCCAGCGTACCGTTGCCCTCTGTATGAGCAGCGGCCGTGGACGTATTGGGGCCGGAAGCTTGGGTAGCTGGTGTACTGTTTATAGCAGGTGATGGGGCAGGGGTTGTAACATACTTGGCCTTGTACTTCTCTTCCTTGAATGAGGCGATCTGGGGACAAGTTCGGCGATACAGTTCTAGAATAACATCCAGTATTGCTCTGTCGTTTCCCTTGTTAGTGAGCACTGCTATATCGAATTTGGTTGTGCATAGTAAATTCGCTTTCGTTGTCTCCATTTCACTTGGCCACTTATCTGTCTCCAATAGTTCTTCGAATTTTCTTGCTTCCTGCAAAGCAGCCTTGGCCTTCTGAAACTGCTCTCCAACTACTTTGTATGATACAGGTTTGAAGTTGTGCAATCTGCACATGTCACGTACACGATACAATGTATTTACCTGAGCAAGCTCGCCATCTGCACCAGAAGCATTCATGAATGGGATGCAAGACTTAAGTGAGCTGATGTGAATGAAGTTGCGAAATACTCGACAGTCCGTGTTGCTCGTGCTTGGGGATTTGGACGGTCTCACGACACCACTTAGCGTGCGTGGTGATGCGATGAGATCGGGATGTTCAGATGTAACAATCTCTCCGATTGTGTTGACTACTCTCTGCGACAGTCGCAGCGCAGTAGTAGCAGTTTGTTTCAAGGTGCTCTCCTTCTGATGAGCACAACCATCGTAAGCACAGGCGATTTGCTTTGCTGTCGGTGTTCGGCCGTTTTTTTCCGCTTTCAAACGAGCCGCCTCCTCTCCCAGACCACAAAGAGTATCGTAAAAGGTCGTTTCAATGTAATAACTAGGGGCATGCTTCCTGTTTTGATGGCGCGCAAGTTGCCGCAACACTTGCACGTTATGGCCACCACTCAATATGGTCACACTCCAAGAGAATCCACTCCATTGCGCAGGTAGCTCGTCGATGAGCTCGAGGATAGCAACAAGTCTGTGCATCCCGTCGACCACGCCGTACCATTGCGTCCTTGTGCGACTTTTCTCCCTTGCCTCCGTCTCCGTCAAACACCCCCTTGAAATGGTCGATCACATATCGCCGGTAGGTACCCGTCAACGGCATGAGCACTGGCATATCCGATCCCGCAGTGATACCTGGTTCGTGAGGTGCCTCACCCGCTTCGTGATTACCTTCGGCAACGGCATGGCCTCGGAACAGTACCTTCATTCGTTCTACACCTGAACGAACTATGGCTCTAACATTTGTGAGCGGTATGGAGTCCCTAGGATCAACTGTCGTGTTAGTTGAGCCCTCCATCACGTCCGCAAACAATGCTTTTGCCACCTCCATCCTGTCGCGCACCTGTGGGGATGGATCATTCCGAGACGCTTGAGCTGACTTCCTTTTCCGCGTCATACCTGATAGTGGGTTCACTTTCGTACAGAACGGGGGTCTGCAGTACGACAGAAATTTTAAATTGGGAAGGAGGGTGGCGAACAGTTTGCCGACAGAAATTACTCTAACTCGAACCAGTAACAATTAACAGGATGGCTTGTTGCTACCGGTGTTCTGGTGCTTGTGAGCACATGGTCAATTCAATGAGATAGGGAAGTCGAGACATACAGTAGCTCCGAATGTGCCATGAACAATTCCGAAAGAAGTACGAAATCCTGCACCTGCTTGTGGAAACTGCAGTAGCCGACCGTGCCGGACCGAATACTTCATTTCTGCCCTGGTGTTATAGCAAACCAAACGAGAATTGCATACTGATACCACACGTTAATATATGCAGGACTAACAATCGAATCAGAGTGATGTCCATGATCTCCGCCTGTTCGATAATTGAACTCCGTCTCCACGCCATCAGTATGTGCAGTACGCAGCAGGAATCTTCTGGACATGTCTGCACGTAGCGTACGTGTCCCCATACCCGCACTTTATCTACTCATTCATAGCCTGAATCTCCCGGATTTACTTTGCGGTTGAGGCTGCAACGGAAAGAACTGTCCGATCATGATTGTGTGCTGTCCGTCAATGGCGATCATGAATTTGTGCCGTGTGGGACAGCAGAAAACGTGTCATGATTTTGAGGAGCTAAAACTAAATATCAGTAATGCATAACTGTTCTCTTGAAATGTGGAATGAAAAATCTATATTTGGACATGGTGAACATTGCGTATCAAATTTAGTGCGACATATGATTTGGGTGCAATCTCCCAAATATTTGATTCAGATATGTTTCAAACAGCGCTCTCTCAGATCTGTAAAGCTTCCATTACAGGCTTCTTCATGGTAGCGCAGAGACAGCAGCCAACCATTCATAGCTCGGCGTACCTGCTCAGTGAATATCAGTATTCACGGATAGCTAAACTGGTCATCCAGCAGGCATTATCTGTTCCACAGAACAGTATCGCTGCTGCTCGTGTGGAGCTGCACCCACCATCACCTGAATTCTCGTGCTGCAGTGCTTGTAGTTGATACACGCTCCAGTATATAAAAGGTAAAGAGGGTACCATCCTGGTCTCCGCGATAAAGTTCCTCAACCCATCTCAATCCACAACAACCCATCTGAACTGTTGGGGGCAACAACCCATCTCAGAACCATTCCAATGACTACGACTAGGCGTACGACTCGTGCAAAGCGCTCTATTGCACAAGCGAGTAGCTCGAGCCATGGTGAACCGTTACATACCCCTGAGTCCCGCACTGTGGCTCCCCCACGCACATCACCGCGTAGTACTGCTCGGGACTCGCAAAGCACCCCACTACGAAGCGGGAAGCGTCGCGTGCAGCTCGCGACGCCAACCACTCTACATACCCCTGAGTCCCGCCCTGTGAATCCCCAACAAACGCCAAGGAGCAGTCGTAAACGAGGTTGTCCGCCAACAGATGCCTCACCCACTGCTCAGAACTCGCAAAGCTCAGGATTGCGAGACGGGAAGCGTCGCGCCCTTTCTGCGACGCCAGCAACTTCACACACACCACTCTCAACGCCGCCAGACACAACGCAACTCTTTAATGTTCCCATCCGACACACTTCACCATGTCTCCCGGATTCTACCATGCGAAATCAACCCAGCCCGACCACAGCGATACGACGATCGCCCCAAAGGCGGTCATCAAGTGTTTCGCTGGATTCCGGTACAGTGCAGCGTAAATTGTGGAGCATCCGCTCATTGGTAATTGCAGCCCGAGGGATAGCTGCGGAACCCGAAGTAGCTCCAGCTACCCCAAATGCAGCAGAATCTTCACCACCCGAACTGCAAGAAGAAGATGCTCTAGCTACGCCAAATGCCGCAGAATATCGAACACTGGAAGATGAAGATGAGTTGTCTAAATCTGGTAGTGACGCTGAGTACCGTCCCCCTCCGCCCTCTAACACTCGAACGAAAAATGGACCCCCATCGCAACGAAGTCCGGCCAGTCGCAGTGTTGCGAACAGCGAGACATCACCTTTTAAAAAGAGAGTATACACGTACAAGAGTCGCCGTCGCGGCAAGGGTGTGGAGAGTGTGTTACTTAAACGACGCCGTGCCCACGCTGATGCGTTCCAAAACATGGAGGTGGATAAGTTAAAATGTTGTATCCATCGCCGTTGTTTTTACAAAGTTGACGCTCGATACGTCAAGGCTCAAGTGGAACATGTATCTTTGCTGAATAGGGCGGGGAGACGAGCTTATCTGGAGGGCTTGTTGGAAGATAACTCAGGGATGTTTTTCTTCGATGGAAAGGCGGTGTGTTATAAGTTTCTAGAGAAGTCCCTGCAGTTTTCTA